>NC_025690.1:18892284-18924908 GCF_000633955.1 Camelina sativa
TCGATTTTTGAATATTGACTGGACGATTCGTTGGCCTTCCGAGATCTAAGGTCTTCTCTCAAAATCAACGGTCCAGATTCAATCAACTTCCCTAGAAGATATACACACCGACGTTGCCTCTCTCTATCAAATACACACATCCCAACGCCAAAACCTCAAAGGGCGAATCGACAAAAAGAAAAAAAAAAAAAATCTCGGCGATTCTCTTCGTCTTCCGACGTCTCTCGTTTCGTCGTTAGAGTCGCTGAGATCCTGCACTTGTCGTTCAGGTTCGTTTCTATTCTCTCTTTGGTGTTTTGAATCCGTGTTTGTTTGTTTGTTTCATCCTCAGATTTCATTTTTGCTGGAACATTGAGATTTCAATGGGATTGATTTGGTGTTGTTAGTGTTTAGATCGGAGTGATTTGGTGTTGATTCTAGAACAACAAATCATTAAATCTCTCATTACGCATTGTTGTTGAAATGCTTAATTTATTTGGGACATTTTTGCTAGATGGAAGGTGACAACGTAAGCCTCATTGTTTCTCTCTCTCTGCGAGATTAGCGAAATGGTTCAATATTAAGAACTTCGATTTATGGTTATAAGACTTATATAGGACTCTTTTAGATTCTGTGTGTCAACTCAACTAGGAACCGTGTGTTTTGTTTCCTTGATGGTGATTTTGAGTTTTCTGGATAGGTTACTTGTGTATATATATGTGATGTTTGTGTGTGTTTTGGTGGTGGGTCCTTTGGAGGAGAATGAGTGAGAAGCACATGATTAATATTTTTTTTCTTTCAATCTAATTGATACTTGCTTTTATGCTAGTAATTCAATTTCTTGGGACTAATATACTAACTAACATATTTGGATAAGTTATTTGGGTATAAATTGTATAAGAACAATAAAGTTAACTATCTTGTCAAATAATTGAATAGACCCCTATCGTTTTCTTAGCCATTTTTAAGAAGTGATGCTTAAGAGTCAAGATTCAGGCCTCTAATCTATATGAGAAAAAAATTCCCCATATTGAAGAGAATCTGTACGTTTTATATATTTTGACCTGTTGAAAATGACACCAGGTGTTTCATTATAGTTTCTGTTCGAAACAGTTGTAGTTGCAGCATGTTTTTTTCTCTTTATCGTCTTTGTTCTCTTATTTTTTTCAGATCAGTAAAAAGTCTGCCAAAATGGTTGCTCAGGGATTCACTGTGGATCTTACGAAGCCCCTTGTATTTCAGGTAAAGTAATGTTTTACCGAGTTTTGGAATAGTGTTTGTCAACATTGTCTTGAGACCATAATCACCCAAGATTGTCTTCGTTTCTTTCTTAGAGCTATTTAAAGTAAAGTTCCCCTTTCAATCCCTTTTGCCATTGCTTTGGATGTGTTACAGGTTGGTCATCTTGGAGAAGATTATGAGGAATGGGTTCATCAACCTATCGCGACCAAGGAAGGCCCTCGTTTCTTTCAGAGTGACTTTTGGGAGGTATATCAGTTTCATTTAATTTTCATTGTCAATTTTACATATAAACTTTTCAATAACAGGCAATAATGTCGATAAGCCTCTAATAATCTCCATTCTCTGACATATTTTGCAATGGAACAGTTCTTGACCCTTACAGTTTGGTGGGCGGTTCCTGTCATTTGGTTGCCAGTTGTAGTCTGGTGCATCTCAAAGTCAGTAAGCATGGGCTGTTCACTTCCAGAAATCGTCCCAGTTGTTGCCATGGGAATATTTATCTGGACGTTTATAGAATACTTTCTTCACCGCTTCGTTTTCCACATCAAAACGAAGAGTTACTGGTTCGACACTCTCTCTCTCTGTCCTCTCTGTTACATTTCACATACATCGTAGGAGTACTCCCTATGTATCCACTTCAAACCGACAAACTCCTCAAAACTTGACTTCATCAGATGCTAATGATTTTGTGGAACCATTCCAGGGGAAACACGCTACACTATCTTATTCATGGATGCCATCACAAGCACCCAATGGACCACCTTCGACTTGTATTTCCTCCTACTGCAACAGCGATTTTATGCATTCCGGTACTCATCTACACTGACTAACCCAGCGTTCTACCTGTTTTCACTGCCAGACCTTAAAGCATATTTTTTATCTTGTGTCCTAGTTCTGGAATATCGCGAAGGCGATCTCAACTACTTCAACCGCACCTGCATTGTTTGGTGGAGGTATGCTTGGGTACGTGATGTATGATGTCACTCATTATTACCTTCACCATGCCCAACCAACTAGACCAGTGACCAAAAATCTCAAGGTAAAAACAATGCCAAGTTTTTTTAAAACCCGGGGAGTTCTTTTCTTTTCTCTTGGTGTGATTGCAGAAGAGAGCTGTACAGTAAAAACCCTTTTGACTTATTAGTTATGCTCTTTTCTTATGATTGTGCAGAAGTACCACTTGAATCATCACTTCAGGATTCAGGACAAAGGATTTGGTATAACTTCGTCGTTATGGGACATAGTGTTTGGGACAGTACCCACAACAAAAGCCCCCAAGAAACAGCAATAGTACTTACTAAAAAGCAAAACGAAAAAGGATATTTTCAATACTTGATGTTAAAATTTATTTTAATCATCCTTAATGAGTTTTGAGATGCTTATCTGAGGTTTCATTTGGGTCACGGTCTTTCTAAATTAATGTTTCACATCCTAATATAATATCTTTGGTGTGTTACTCAACGAAAGCAATCAAACATATCTACTAGCGTCCATGCATTTGGCCAGTGGTATTCTATCTCAAATCTGTAAGGAAATAAATAGCAAAAAAAAATTGAAAATGTAGTCTTGTAGTACCCAGTTCTTATCGCATGTGAAAATTTTATACCATGATCTATATAACTTGATCCGTCGTGTATCGGTGATGTGACAACGACGTTTGATGACCAAAACGATTTATTATATTGTTTTAATACAGTTTAAGTCCAAAAAGACAAAATTTTACTATATTTGAAAGACAACCAAATTATATATGGACCGGAAGGAGTGAATAACTAAAAAAAAACAATTAAAAAGAAAAAGCTTATATTGGGCTGGGCCTGGTTAACGAAATAAAACCGACCCTCCCTCACCCGCCCCGAAGATCCAGTTTCTCGCGGTCTCATCGACTCCTCGCTTCCTTCTTCTCTTCGAACTCTCTACTGTTCCTTCCTCTCTTCTCTTGCTCACTGAAAATTAGGGTTTAGGGTTTTTGATTTTCGTTGTCTATTAGGATCTTCTCCCCCCACCCTACTCCGTTTCATGGCGTTGAATTTTCCATTTATGTGAGATTTTGATCCACAATCGGAGTAGTTCTTCCGGCTATGGCGGCGGCTAATGCTCCACCTGAACTGGCTTCAGGAAACCCTTGCTGCCTCGCGGTATGTGTTTTCTCCACAGTATTTGATTTTCAAACGATTTATGGTGTTTTGTACTTTCTTTCTCATAAGAATCTTTTGGACTTGTATCTCACAGTGGCAAGGGAAGTACATGGGAATGAGGAAGAGGCGGGATGCTTTTAAAGAAGCGGTAACTCTTCTCCAGAAGGCCATAGCAGATGCTAATGCTGAAAAATCTAAGCTCGAGAAAAGTAAGTGGATTATCTGTTTTGTAGGTTCTTTCTTGTTTGAAATTATATCTATTGGTAGCAATTTAGATGCCTTGAATTTGGACTTTAAAATGGCAGGTATTAGCTTGCTGCGTTTTGATGTGTTGTGCTTCTATTGATGATGATTAATTGTGTTATGGTACATGATCCCTTGATGTATTGAGGTTAACCATAAACATTAGAGAAGATTATCGCTCTATGCCTCATGTCTATGATATGAGGTAGCTAATTCTTCCAAATTGATGATTCTTTAGCGATTATAATTGAATGATCTTACTTGAGCTGCTAGGGATATGCTTTAAAACTCGGCTGTGGGACTTGGCTGGAAACATGTTGTTGTTACTATAGTTCCCAATCTTCTTGTGATTTTTTAACTGATCACTGCCTTTTTGCTATCTGAATACTACAGAACTTGGAGAGATGGCGGCTGACAGAGACACTAAGGAAAATGATTCAACGGTAAGAGCAGCACTGGAGAAAGAAATTTCTGGTTTGAAGTCTGAGATATTGTCTTTGCAACAAAAACTGGAGCAGAACCTTAAAGAAACAAAGCTTCTTCAGCATCAAGCTTCCAGTCGAGGAAAGGAGATCAATGAACTGAAGGAACTCCTTAAGAAAGAAACATTAAGGGCAGATAATTCTGAAGAAGAGCGGGAACACGCTTTTAAGGAACTGAACAAGGCAAAGGCTCTGGTAGTAAAAGATGAGGAGACCAAGCCACTTGTTCCTGAAGTAAAAAAAGAAATTAGTCTGGTTAAAAATCTTCTTGCAAGCGAGAGGCAGAAGACAGAGTCAGAAAGGAAGAAAGCAGAATCAGAGAAAAAGAAAGCTGATCAGTATCTTTCTGAGTTGGAGATGTTAAGAACTACAGCTCATAAGACTTCTGATTTACTTACTTTGACCTCCAATCTGGAGACTGTAAAAAAGCAACTTGAGTTTGAAAAACAAAAGGCACTGAAAGAGAAAAAACGTGCAGATATGGAGAGTGCAAAAGCTAGGGAACAGATGAAGCTTGCGGAAGGTTTTTCTAAAAAATTTGAAACTGTTAGAGCAAGAAATGAAGAGCTTACGAAAGAAATGGAATCGGAAAGCGCTAGTAGCAAAGTAAAGTTAGCTGAAAACTCGGTAAAACTGGAAGAGAAGATAAGGCTCCTTGAGATGCATAAGAAATCAGCCTTGGACTGGAAATCTCGTGTTGATGATCTGACTCAGCAGTTACAAGAAACACGATTAGTGACTGAAGGTTTAAAGAAGCAAGTGCAGGAGCTATCACCTTCCCAGGAATCCATCAAGACTCACTCTATTTCCCCTCAGAAAGTCAGAGATCTGGAAAAGGCTAAACGCAAGCTTTTGAAGAAACAGCTGAAGTTTGAGAGAAATTGTGCAAAACACTCCAATAAAGTGGCTAAATTTGAAAAATTTCAAAGGGAATTTCAGGCCAAAGAGCTAGGTCAGTTAAAACTGGAGTTTGGTAGTCTTGCAAATCGCATGAACCTACTGGATGAGTATTTTTCAACAGACGTTGAAGGTACAGCTGGCCTTAAAAAGGTTTGTTTCTGCCATTAATTTTTTATGACATATTTCTTCTCATCCTAATTTGAAAATTGGCTTGATGACCGTAGATGTGTTTTGAAATTTGATACTTTCTTTGTTACCCGTTTTCCAACGTTTTGCATGATGGATAAAATATAATCATTTTGTTTATTTTCAATCTTCCTGAGAGAATATTCTAGGCTTAGATGCGTGGCTCAAATATTCCAATTTAGCTGAACTAGTCAGTTGAAGTTATCTGAGCATGAACACTTGTCTGTATACTTTTGGAGTTCTTGTGTTTATTGCAATTAGTGACACTGAATCTGACTGTCTTGACTGTAGAAGGTGAGAACATTTTATCTGTTTTCAACTTTGTAACACTGGCCTATATCTAAACAGGGATTATTTAGAACATTTTATCAATCTAACACTTTACTGTATCAATCTAATTCCTTGATAGTCTTCTTATGTTTATCTTATTGCTATGCAGGCTTCAGGAAGCAGGGAACTGGTGAAGCTACAATCACAGAAGAACTGTAATGGTGAAAAGCATTGTGACGGACGACGCAATTTGGTTGCCACCTCTGGTTTTCTGGAGCAGGCTCGCAAGTTTTCTGCTCACTTAACTGCTAAATCTGGACGAGGCGTGAGTGAGTCTGTCTCAGGTACTATTTCTCAATTAGAGTCTCCGACTGGAGGCTCTAGAAAATTACAGAGTTCTGGAGTAATTTCCAGCGCAACATCTTTTTCTGATGGGCAGTTACTGGCCTCACAGGGAAAAGAGCAGTTCTCTCTTACAACTTCAGCAGAAATAGCAAAAGATAAACCGAATGTCCAACCAACAAAATCAATTATGTTCCAGAAAATCTCCGACACAACTAAAAATGGGAATCTCTGTTTGGTGGCTGAAAAATATCGTCAAAGATGTCGGACAGATAGTGATGAGGTAGTTGATGAGAACTCCCGGAAAAGAAAAAGATTGTTAGAGGCAGTTGTGTCTCGTAAGCATCTCTCATCTGATGATAAAAAGAAAAATTCGCAGATTGGAGAGAAGATGGGCACAGTGCAGTCCATGGTTGCTGGAACCGGGTATAGGCCTCTAGGAAAAGAAGGAACCTTGGTCCCTGATAGGCAAGGTGGCTCCTCCGCAGATGGCATTACAGTTTCCAAGAAAAGAAGGGTTTCTTCTAAGAAGAAGACTAATTTTTTTGAGTTTAACCAGTCAGACAAGATTCCAGGTAATAATGCTGGAAAAACTATGTGCCTCTCTACTGCTAAAGGACATGAGGCGACAACATTATTTCCGGAGGACGTTGCTGTTACAGATTATATGAAGTTGCTAGAGTTGGATAATTTGGAAGAAGAGAGTTATTACCAGATGGCCAGAGAATCGCTTCTTTCTCCTGATCTTCCTCAGGTAGATTTTTTGGGTGGCGAGATCGTGAATGAGGACAAAAATCCTGCCAGGGCTCTTGACTTGACTGCCAGTAATAACATGGGTTTACGTGAGACCATAATTTCTAGTGAAACTCCCAGTCTCAACACTCCGAATGATTTAGTGACAGTCACAATGCCACCCATGTTGACAACTTTGCATAGTCATATTCTTCAACACGTTGTTGTGTTTTCAAATATTGAAGACCGGAACAGTATCATCAAAATATTCCATGCTGCAAAAAATTGTGCTCACCAATGTCCGGCAGTTACTACAACACAGTGGGCAGTGCCAGCAATTCTATCCTCTTTAAAAATGGAAGAAAACCTTTTGGCCCAGTAAGTTGTTCTGCTCTCTGATGCTTTTTCAAGTCATAATGGTTATATAATTTGTTTTCAAACTTCATCAGTAAACTAGTGTCCGGCGCTAATTTATTCTTCTTTTTTTTCAGGGAAAGGGTTTGTGTGTTCCTCTCGTTGCTACTCCATAACTTCTCTGTGGTTTCCTCAATGAAAATGGGGAACACTTTGAATGTTGATTCTTTCTCCTGCATGGATTCTTTTTCAAAACATATACATGGTGGTATGGCCCAAAACCATTTCCCTTATTTATTCATCTCAAAACTATATATATCAATCTTATTTTGATTTGATGCTTTGATTTATTGAACTTGGATTTTTCTTGTGTAGTTATGGCTGATATTGAAGCTGGAATTATGCTGTCTGAATTTTCGGAAGAACTCCTTGCTCTCCTTCAGGACCTCCTTTCCGAGCAGAGGGTACTATCTTCTGTTAAATCATCAGAAACATCTGATTCTGATCTAAGCATTCCTGTCACCTTCAATGGAGAATATATGGCTCTCGTCAGCAAAATCGCTCCAAATGAGCATTTGGTGGCTGGAAGTACTGTTTTGGCGGCAATATGTACTGCACTGGATCGTACTGGATGTATCTGGGAAGCTTCCTTTGAAATCTTGCACAAGCACAGTCGTGAGAACTCCTCAGTGCTACTGACCATTCTTCACGTTTTTGCTTACATTGCTGGAGATAAAATGGTGTCCTCTACTGAGTATGACCTATCAATTGAAGTGTTGAAATCCATTGTCATGTTTCTAGAGAACAGACAGATTGGTACTGTGGATGCAAATGCTAAGTTGCACTCAGGCAAGAACAAGTGTCTATTCTCAGACAGGTCTTCCTCGTTGGAGGCTATGGCATATAAGCTCATGGAAATTCTTCAGGAGTTTGCGCAGTCTAATACGTTGCATCAAAGCTTGAAGGAATTTAGCCCAGCACACAAAGACTTCCAGTGCGTATTGACCAGGGATCAAAGTATTAATCTCTGTGACATTCTGTCATTGGTGGAGCTTATTGCTTGTTACACGGTACGTAATTAATTTTTTTTTGAAAGCATTTCCAACCTTGATGCATTGTTTTTCTAATTTCTAGTCTACTGAACCAATTTGATCTGATATTTCAATGCAGGCATGGGACTGGACTAGGGCGAACATTGTTGCTCCACTGCTTAAGATGCTTGGAATGCCATTGCCAATGAACCTCTCTGTTGCAATCGTCTCTCTTCTCGGGCAACTTAGCAGGTAATATTTTAAGTTTTGTCTCTTTATACAGAAGGACCAATATAATATCTAAGATCTCATCTCTTGTTTGATATTTTCCAGTATTGGAGTGGATGCTGGTGGCTATGAAAATGAAGGAATCTCAAACTTGAGAGTGAAACTGTCAGCATTTTTACAGTGTGAGACGACACTAAAGGCCGGTTTTGCAGTCCAGATAGCAACTGTGAGCTCCCTCCTGAAGACACTTCAACTGGATTTGCCAATAGCCTTTCAAGGCAAAACCACAATCCTTCCTTGTTCTCACGACCAAAGCTCATCTGGTTCTGTCAATCTGGTTACCAAGTGGTTCTCTTTGTTGAGCGAAGAACAACAAGTTTTTGCATCCGAGTTTTTACAAAACCTTTGTTGATAGATGGTTCCTCAGTCCAAAAAGTCATCAAAAGCAGTAAAATTTTTGGATATGTCTCTTACTGTTTGATTCTTCATTGACTGATTCCCTTGGTTCTAGGATGCAGATATGAATGAAGAAGATTGTATTGTGTTGCCAAATTTTGTATGTCTTGTGGTGACACTCGTACAAACTACTTATGTACTAAAATGTAGTTCTATAGTTCAGAATAGGAAAATATCTATATTTAGTTCGAAACCAAATTTTCTGTTCAACAAAACCAACCCACATAAACAAGTAAAGATTGTTTTGCCTAAACAGAAACACAAAATATAGAGCGTTCCCTATGACAAAACCCAGATCCATATTATTTCTATACTTTTAAGTTTTTAACTGATGTTCTTTATTAAAATTTAAAACCCATTGACTAACAACAAGAACGAAGTCCAATATAAATCAACCAATCTTTGTTGGAACACTCTGTTCATGCCTGAAGAAATTATCAGGATCAAACTCACCCTTGATCTTCACCAACCTCTCAAAGTTCCCTTTGTAATACTTAGCCCCCCACTCTCTAGCATCACTTCCTTCCTTATTAGTCCCCAAATCAAGATCCCTGTAATTCACGTACGCCTGCCTCGGGTTCTGGGACACATACTGCTCCATGTAATCATACATTTCCCTAATCCACTTCATATGCTTGGCCTCACTCGCTTCCCCATCTGGCCAAGTGCTTAGCCACTGAATCTTGAACAACGTCCCTTCCCTGTGAGGGAAAGGTGTCTCTGACTCGGAGATCCTCGACATCATTCCTCCGTAAGGGTTCCATATCGTCAAAGGCGAATCCTCTTCTAAAAACCTCTTCCATAATCCTTCTAAGCCTTCTACTGGAATTGGCTCTTTCACAAAGTCTGATTTGGCTTTGAAGTGATTCTTGAACAATGATTTACCGGCTAGTAAAGCTTCTGGTGCTGCACTGTTTGGGAATCCGGCAATGTACATCACTGATTTGATCCAGCTCATCTCAGTGCAGTCCTTCTCGGTCAGTCCTAGCTCAGGGAAATCCTTCTGCATTATCTGTCGGGGTTGAAATTGTAAGAATAAAAAGTTTATTCCTTGAATTGTAAGAATCATAGAAATAAAAGAGGTTCAAATTTTAGACCCATAAGTTTGAAATAAAGCTCTATCGTACCTCCAAGAGACGATTAGAGTCGCCGAGAAACTGAGCTTGGAACGACATCGAGATGGTTCGATCTGCCGATCCGGTGGTTTTTCTCGCCGGAGAAATAATCACGCGGATGAAGAGATCATCGTCAAGCTTATCAGCGACTTGTTGCCATTTGTACAATACATTAGTCCCGTCTTGCTCAAGCGTCTTCGTTACTGTGAATACCGTCACGGTGGCTGGAACCGGTACGAGCTTGATCTTCCAAGCGAGGATCACTCCGAAACTACCGCCGCCAGCTCCGCGAATCGCCCAGAAAACGTCTTCTCCCATCGCAGCACGGTCAAGGATCTTACCATTGGCGTCGACGATTCTGGCGTCGAGTACATTGTCAGCACCGAGGCCGAACTTGCGCATCATCGAACCGTAAGCTCCGCCGACTAAGTGACCGCCCATGCCAAGGCTTGAGCATAAACCCGCCGGGAAACCATGGGTCTGGCTTTTTTCTTGGATCCTTTAAACCAAGAAAGGTTAACCGATTAAATTACCGGATCATTAACCGAAACTTAACATGCAATATTATGAACCAAGTGTAGTTAAACCCTTTTAAAAAAAGAACACAAACTACTAAATTATTGAAGGTTAACTAAAAGTTAAATTCAATTCTAGACTAAATTAATGACTCTTAAATAGTTTGTGTATATGAATGTTAATTCTAAATGACAAAATAACTATGTAGATGACAAAGAGAAATAAATAGTTAACTTAGTGGGAAAAAGGCTACGAAATAAATGTTACCAACTCTAACCACACAAATATACAAATGCTTTGTAACAAGAACAGGAAAAAGCTAAGTCATACTTCAACCGACGTTTCTAGGGAATCCCACTAATATAAAGTTTATGATTAAAAAAAAAAAGTTTCCCCAAATGGCAATAGGTAATAGGGGATGGATATATTAGGAAATATCGTAGCTGAAGACGTCAATCCTTCCGTTAGAATTTGAAGTCAAAATACTGCGAAGTTCTACCAAAATAAATCAGTAATACTATTATGATAAGAAAAAAAAAATCGATCAAACTTAATTGAAGCAACTTTTGTTTATTGTTACGAAACAAAAAGAATAATTATCGCTATTTAAAAATTTGGTGTTATGCTTCAATTTTTGTCTTTCCTATTCAAAAAGTTTGGCCTAGCTATATAAAGTTATGCGTAAGCGTTACCTATAATAAACCTCTCCGTTGGTAGCACCAGCGTGAGCCCACGCGCTGCTACTGTCCAAATCGACGTCGACCTGTCTAAGCTTCGACAAATCGACGACCACAAACGGCGTCTCGTCCTCGGCGACGAACGAGAGCCCTTCGTAGTCGTGGCCACCGCTACGTACCCTCAGCTGAACCTTAAGCTTCTTGGCACACACGACCGCTGCTTGGACGTGCGTCTCGTACAAAGGCTCGAATATGAAGACAGGCTTCGGCTTCGACGGCGTCAAGTACCGGAGATTCTGTGCCGTGGATTCAAGCTCCTCTTTGAACAAAGTAGCGTTTTGGTCAGGTGAGAAGAACGAAGCCGTTATCGGGAACGAGACGTCGGAGTTGTCGACGAGGCACTGCATGAAATCTTGTTGTAGGGTGGTGGATAAAGACGATGGAACCGATACTAGTAGTAGCGTTACAAGAAACGCAATCGGTATCGCTAACGCCATTTTTCTTTAATGTAAATGAGGTATTTTTTGCTTTTGGTTGTTTGAGGTATGTGTTTGGGTTTATATAGGAGGTTGATGTATGTGTGGTGACTGGTGAGGCATTGTGATTTGTGAGATGGCTTACACGTAAAGTTGGTGTAAATATTACATCATTGCTAGATTTGCATAATACTTCTAATCTTTTATTTATTACTAATATTGTATCAACTTCCGTTGCTACAATTCTTTTTATTTTTATTTTTCTGATTAGGTCAAAAGTAATGGGTTTCTTGGAGTTTATCACTTAAACATATAATCAAACATGATGTTTTGTTAACCAAATAAGGAAATGAAATGAATTGTTAGAATATCCAAGTAGTTAGGTCAATTCCTTGCATTGTCCTTTACTTCAATGCTATATAATCTGAATCTTTACATGTAAATTTGAGGTAACTTTTAAATCATTACTTTTTATATATAGATATATGTCATTTATATATTTGCAACATTGTAATGTTTATAGTATTACAAAAACTGAAGTAACGAGTAAGACCAATGTACAAAACAAAAGTATAATTAACGATACACAAGTTTTTGTGTCTAAATAAAATGATTACTAAAGGTCTAAATATAAATTATTGTATAATTAAAGGTTCTGAAGAAATGAAATGTCGTTTAAAAGCAAGGAACAATTTGTGCCTTTAGGGATAAACAATGCTAATACGCACTAATTTCAAAATTTTCCAAGGATACCGACACGACTTTATGTTTTTCACATCTAAAGATAGCGACACCACTATCTTCAGTAATTGAGGCGTGAAGCCTTAACACATTCTCTCATATCCATTTGAATTGTAATTAATCTAATTTTAATGATCACCCCTGTGTTAATCGTTTATGTTATAATTCAACTTTGACTAGTTAATCCAAAAATCTAGCTACACATACATTATACAGTACACTTTGTTTTCTTTACAAGAATTTTCACGAACCAGTTACTACAAAAAGTAAAACGTATTTTAATCAAACAAAAAAAAAACGTAACTGATGTTGTAATGTCAACTTCGTCCTCGGCATAATCGAAACTGCAACCTCTATTTTGTTTTATTCGTTTTTTTTTTCTAGAATTAATACCACNAATTCGTTTTTTTTCTTTCTAGAATTAATACCACATTTGGTGCCTAGTATTTTGGATTAATGTAGGTTTCGATGTGAGATATTACTTCTTTAGTTTTGGTGAAAGAATTGTTGTGAAAAGTGGTGTGATTGATGGTATTCTGAGCTATGTAGCTTAAAAGCAACAAAGTGATATTGTCTAACGTTTGTGACTCAAAAGTCTCATACTTGCTTGCTTCAAAGTCTTTATTTGAAGTATCTCTCATATAACACGCTTGACACGCACGCACGCTCAAACATACACACTGTATGTAACACACATTGTTTTTTTTTTTCCTACCATCTTTGTTTTCTTATTAGTAGACTTTAAAAAAAAAATATTCAATGCTATTTTGACTCTTGTGTAAAATGAAACTGAAAAATCAATTAAAGACACGAACTACTTTCCAGTACCAGGTCAAAGTCTAAACATTAATTTACTGCACTTTTCACCAAACAAGGTCGTCCGTCCGATTGCACTCGTCGTCTTTTTTTAAGATTTTGTATAATAACAACAACAGATAAAAGTCCCAATGCTAACCACAGAATCACTTATATTTTTTGTTTATACATTTTTAGTTCCTTATTGCATGGTTTGCCTTAATATTTTGATGAAATTAATTAAAAAATACCAGATAGGGATCTCATCTTGGGACTGCCCCCGTTAATTATTAGCACTCTTGAGTGGAAAAAATGAGTCGAACATCCTCGTTCGTTAATTCAAACAGTTAGTTCAAACCTCAAAAGCACAAGAATTTTTACATTCTGTGTAAACTTCACATGGCGGGGTACGTACTGTGATTCGTGAAGGACCCTAAAATTTTTGACATAAGGAAAAAGTATAGTAACAAAAAAAAACAAAACTAGGCTCATATGATTCTCACGAGAACTAATAAACCAAAATAATAACATATGGACTTTGAACATTACTGAAAGTCCACGAAAAACGCTTGTAAATAGGTTGAAAATAACTGAACGGAAATGTATTCGCAGAGGGCCTCTATAAAAATTTTATAGAACGGACGTTCCTATATATGTATCATCTGGATCAAACTCAAATAAAAAAAAATTAGTTTGCCTATTACATGTAAAATCTATAATGTTTGAAGAAGAAAAGAACTATACGGTAAATTCTGATTAAAAGAATAATAGCGACTTATACAATCACACATCTACTACCACAATTTTCGTTTTTACATTGTTTCCAATTGGGATAGCAACTAAATGCTTACACAAACTGCTTGCTTAGGTTAATTGTTTAAAGAACTGGGAAGATTTAATACTGATCATATCACTATGACTGGTCAATATTTGCTTCCTTATTCAACCACACGAAAGTGTATCTATTTTAAAGTAATTTAAACAAGTAGTATAAGTTTTTGAAAGAAACTTGTCGTATTCACATAGCAAATGTAAACCGATAACTCGGTCAAGGCCACCCAACCTAGCGGCCCCAGGGCAAGATTATTAGTGGGTTGTTATAAGAGGTTGTTAAACACCATTTGATTATTTATGAATTAATTGTGTATTGTTTTGAATTTAAGAATCCATGATCTCTTAGTTAAAATTTTCTCCTCTAATGATAGGTTCTAATTTTGGGTCTCTTATTTTTTAAAATATTGTTTTTAAAAATTTAAAAATTGTAAATAGAATAGAAGTGGTATAAATGTGTAAACATTTAAAATTTTATTAAAATAGAAAATATTGCATTTAATTAATTTTTAAACATAGAAAACATAATAAAAACACTAATACATATTACAATAGAAGTGCAATTCATAAATAGAGAAAATGATAAATTTTAATACTGATTTACTCCAAATTTTGTTCAAATATTCTCAACCAAATTTTCCTTTTTTCTATTTTTTTGTTCAACCAATACAATGCCGACACGACTCTTAGATCACAAATGGGTATACTATATAAGGGAAGTTCTTAGATTTTTTTTTTGTTCTGATTTATTTTTTAGATCCAAAATACTAAGAACTCCCGTATGAACCTGCCAATGGGGAATGTCTCATACATCATAATTTACCTTTGCTTTACATAAATTTCCTTCACCAAATATCTTCGTTTTGAACATTTTGTGAGTTTCAATCTTTTTTGTTGATTTCAAGGGTGAATGAATATATATTCTAGTTAATGATATAAGATGATGTTTAATTGAAAAATAATCGTATGTTCGAAAAAAAATTAAATATGATTTCCCATATATTTACATCATAAAACTTAAGTGTCCTGATCCTGGCCAAGAGTGTTAATCAGAGGAAGGCAAACGCCTAAGTAAAGTGATTGGTAACCTGCTTTCTTCTTTTGTAGAGAAAAAAGAGATGATATGTAGCAAATCTATACTAATAGTGTAAATAACATGTATTGTAAGTGACACTTTCATAATATTGTAACTGTAGATTTATGATTTGTCACAACGTAATATTGTAAATAACATTCTCCATATGGTTAATCTAAAAAAAAACATGAAAATAATTCAGAAAATATATTTGGATAAGAAAAATTAAGCAGTAGTTCGTTTTCAAAGTTAATATTTAAAAACTAAAGGGCCTAACGAAACCAATGGGCTTGTATAACACTAGCCTTTCCGATAACCATCGCCAACTCGTCGAAACATTTGAGGCTTGGTTTTTAAGTGGTAGTTAATTTTAGAAAGCAAGAGCGATGTATGGGTGTTTGTCGCAAAATGGTAAATGTTATTCCTAGCTAGTTTTAATGTAAACTGGACCTAGTCTATTATTTAGGGTCCCCTTGGGTTTGTTTCATTACTTTAAACATTAATGTCCATCTCAATATATGTCTAAAACAATAGGATGTAAAGACTCATAAGGGCTCCTTTCTTATCCCATATCCGAGCATTCATCTAAGGAGACGCCTCTATCCCATTCAATTGAATCGATCTACATTTAAAGATAATTATTAATTTGTGTGTCACTCATCAAGTATGAAAGGAAATCATTTTCTAAAGATGGTTGTTGTGCTAATTAGAAGAAGGGAAACGAGATGAAGATGGGAGACTTATCTGTGAACCGGGTCTTGGTTCTGTTCAGAAATAGTTTATTGCCATAATATGTGTGATGAATTTCTTAATATTAAAACCAAAAAAAAGAAAAAGAAAAAAAACATGTCCGGATTACTTTATGTGAATCAGTGTTGAAACAGGAGTTTCGTGAAAGATGTTGAAAGTGTAACTGGAAACTGCAGTTGGAACTAGAGTTGCATACAGAGAAACTATATCCAGTGCCGGGTTACATAGGGGGACAAGGGGTGCGACCGCCCCAGGTTCATAGATTAAAAAGGCAAATAATGTAAGATTAAGAGGCACAAAAAATAAATAATGCAAGATAAAATGATATAAAAAAAGAAATAATGCAAGATAAATGGGCATAATGTAAGATAAAAGAGGCAAAAACAAAATTTGTAACACAAAAATAATTCATTAAAATATGTTTTAACGATTTATTTTTACGAGTCAATAACCAAAAAGACTTTTTATCTTCTATAATTATCTCAACTTACTCTATCAAAATTCAAATAAGAAAAAGTAATTACGTGAGAACCAATATACTATTAAATTCAAATAGAGATAGTTTTGATTAGTTGGCATTCTTTAAGTAGTTTGGAAAATACATGTGTCGAAATCATTGAGTGTAAGAGATTTCAACCTTTATTAGAAAACTTCAGTATCAGACTATATAAGAAAAGTTGTCTTAGAACCGAATAAATCATTTAAAGTAAACGTGTATCAATTGTTTACAGTTTAGTTTCTCAATAAAAGTTAATTGGGGGAAAGTATTTTGTGTGTGGTTCTTAATCTCTACAATACAAAATGAATTCTATACATGATAGTATATGATACCATATTTTTTGTAAGCAGCCGATTGATTAGGGTGATATTTACCTATCGTTGAATATAATATATAGATGACAAATACGTCCATGATCACTACCTCGGAATATCACCGACCCACGCATTTCGTTTGGCTTTTTCGTATCTGGTGTATAGCCGTATATATAGGGATTGAAACACTAATATATATATAGTCATTCCCAAGTTAAACACCTCCTATTTGACATTTTCAACGAGAAACTCTGTATATTTTGTCATTAGTATTTCATACCTTAGTTTCAATCGCATATTCGGAGTAATTTCGTATTTGTGTACGTAACAGCAACACGTACGATGCAAAGACGACGTACGTGTACTAAGTTGGACCGGCCACTCTCCCCATGTACCTCATTAATTTTGGAAATTTATTTCAGAACCGGTTCTGGTCAAACCACAATATCATAAAATTCACGCGATTAGGACAAAACAATATTATGTAATTATGAACAACCATTATAAAAGGAATCAAAAGAGAAAACAACTAGTATATATTGATTATTGGGAAAGGAACAACGAGTTGAAATTGGCGAAAGGAACAACCACTTATTATTGTTGTTGATTTCAACTGGTCAAGCATGTAAAACGACTGAACACAAAATTGATAATATTGACCCTTCCTCTTTTAAGTTTTGTTATTATTATTATTATTTTTTTTTTAAGTTTTGTTATCTTAGGGTTCCTTTAATTCATTGTACTATACTCTTTTAGGTAATTCAATTGAAAGTCCTTTTTAATTGAAGCCTCACATATATCAGTTCTTTTTATTTTTTTTTTGTAACCAGAAGATTCTTTCAATCCACTCACAGCTTCATTAAAGTCATTTGAAAACACTCTAAATTCATATACGCAAGTATACTTTTTATAATATCCCAGTAAATTGAAAGTCGAGCCCCCATCACCGCTCTTAGATTCGTGTTGCGTTATGACCTCAAGGTCAAGGCTCAAGCTCTGTTAGTCTCGTCGTCGATTTGGTCTTCGGACAAAAGTTGCATGCTTTGATATTTAATTTAGGGACATATACCGGGAAGATGGTCGAAACGGTGCAACCAGATCCACCATGGTCGAAACTCGAAACGGTGGCTAAGCTAAGCTAAGTGACGTCAAGTATTATATACAGGATTAGGCAGTTGTACAAAATGGCAAGGTATAAATTAAAATGAATAAACGCTCTAATTAATTATACAACTAAAGTGTTATTTAAAATAACATAAAATAAAATAAAAATCACAATATACCATTTTCGTCAAAACACATCACAATGTACTTGAAAATAAAATAATTTAGAGATATATTTAGTTTCTTAAAATCTAGACGTCAGAAAGATATATATAATCTAAATAAACCTAACTCTGTGGCTATAACTTTATACTTTATATAGATTAACTTATCTCATTAATTTCTTTTAACAAATTTCTGAGTCTTGTTGTAACTTTAGTTGACCATTACATTATTGATCAATATCTCTATTATGGTTTAGAGATAACAGAAAATAAGAATCTTTTATAGATAAGAGTTTAGAGTAAAGAGACGAGGAGGTTCTTTTCTATTGATATTGGTTCAATGATTAAATCAACACATCACTAAAAAAAACATAGCAGTTTCGGACTACCAAATCAGACGAAAAACGGTTGGAAAAAAGTATTTCTAACCATAAACCGACGACAATAAATTGGTTAGAAATTGTTGGTTAAAAATTGTTTTGGTTGGAAATCGGTCGGAAATTTGTGGCCAATAATAGCGGTCAAAAATCGGTTGGTAATAAACGGTCAAAAATCTGTTGGAAAAATTTGACTACACTCACCGTGAACGTCCTCACGGATCAAAAGAAAAATTCTTGGTTTACTCTAGGGGTGAACCAACTCTCATTCACCCTCTGTTAATTAACCAACCAATCAGAATACAACAATATTCTATGTCATATTATATTAAAAAAAAAACAAAATTAAAATAAAAAAACAAAACAAATTAAGGAAACAGATTATGTAGATATTTTATTAAAAAAACTATGTCGGTTTGGATTTATAAAAGAGGATTAGGGTTTAAACTTATAATTTTAAAAATTATATGTCGGTTTGGATTTATAAAAGAATGGATAAGATTTAGATTTTATAATTAAACAAAATTATATGTCGGTTTGGATTTACAAAAGATTGGTTAGGGCTTAAATTTTACAATTAAACGAAATCATATGTCGGTTTGGGTTTACAAAAGAGTGGTTAGGGTTTAGATTTTACAATTAAACAAAATTTTATATCGGTTTGGGTTTACAAAAAAATGGTTAGGACTTAGATTTTACAATTAAACAAAATTATATGTCGATTTCGGTTTATAAAAAATGGTTAGGGTTTAGATGTGCTAATTAAAAATTGTAATATAATATTAAAATTAACAAATTTAAAATTGATTGATCTATAGAATTTGTTTCTTTGTTAAGATTTATTTAAGGATGAACCTAAGAATTGTCCCGATCAAAAACTCCTTGTGTGCTAAAAAAATTCATGCTCACGATTCTGTCTCTTCTAACGTAGTTCTTGTGTATTTGATGGACAATTCTTGGGTTCACCCCTAGGGGTGAACCATTCTTATTCACCCCCTCTTAGTTAAGGAAATAAATTATTGATTAAGCAAATGAATTATGTATATCAATTAATTTTATAATTATTAATTCTAAACATTATATTATAGTTTTAAATTATAACATCTAAACTCAAATCACTCTTTTTATAAACTCAAATAAAAATACAATTTTCTAGTTGTAAAATCTAAACCCTAACCACTATTTTATAAACTCAAACCGACATATAATTTTGTTTAATTGTAAAATCTAAACCCTAACCACTCTTTTGTAAACCCAAACCGACATATAATTTTGTTTAATTGTAAAATCTAAATCCTAAACTCTAACCACTTTTTTGTAAACCCAAACCGACATATAATTTCATTTAATTGTAAAATCTAAACCCTAAACTCTAACCACTCTTTTGTAAACCCAAACCGACACATAATTGTGTTTAATTGTAAAAACTAAACTCTAACCACTTTTTTGTAAATCCAAACCGACATATGATTTCGTTTAATTGTAAAATCTAAACTCTAATCATTATTTTATAAATCTAAACTAACATAATTTCCTTAATAAAAAATCTACAGAATTGGTTTCCTTAACTTGTTTTGTCTTTTTATTTTAATTTTGATTTATTTTATAAATATAACATGACATGACAGTTTGTTTAATTGCTTAATAATGAGAGAGTGAATGAGAGTGGTTCAACCCAAGAATTTTTCGTATTTGATGGCCACTTAATTTAATGACTGCTACATGCAACAACATTTAATTACTAATTGTATTAAGGGTCCCAAAAAACAGAAAGAATTATAAAGTACTCTTATATATTTAGATACTATTAATAAAATAATATTAAAATATCTTTTAAAAAAAATGATGAAATAAGCATGCTGTCGCGTTAAGAGTCGAACTTAACACCTCCCGCTTACTAAACGGGTGCTCTAACCAACTGAACTACGAGAGCTGTTTCACAAATAAAAGTTCACTATGAAATATTTATCAATTTATATCACAGTTGATCATTGGGTGAGGTCGACAATTCTAAAGTAACTTCCACTGTTCCTTTTTCATATGTCAAAGTAATCAATATCTTCTACGGAACTTATATCCAATATGCATACTTTTACTCATAATACTATACAAAATACAAGCTGATAAAAACAAAGTACAATTAAAATAAGAAAACTAGATACTCCTATAATATATCTTCAAACTGAATTAAAATTTTTCATAATATATCTACCATGCAACGCGGGAATATTCCCTGTAAAATAAAAATACACTATAAGAACACTTCCCATGATTAAATACTCTTATTAATATCATAATTATATTTTTGAGGTAATTATATTGTCAAATTAAATATTGTATGATAAGTAACTAAACCAATTATTTTTAAAGAAATGGCATGTGGGTATGATCTAAAGAAAAACTCAAATGTTCTTAATTAAGAACTTCTCCTCCTTTCTCTTTTCATGATTTTGTATTATTTTTATCTTAAGAAAGTCATTACGAACCTCTCAATGGGGATGCTCTATAAATAGTTAAATACACACACAACACACAACAATACTCATTCATTGTTCTAAAACCAATCAGTCACCAATAACAAAATGCCAATGCAGCAGTTCTGGTCACGACCACCATTTCTTATTTTTATTATCTATCTCATCACAAGTCAACGAGTCAACTCATCACCACCGTCACTATCTCTCCCGGAGCATTTCCTCCGATGTCTCGACACTCAGCCGTCCGACCACGGCAGTCCCAACTCAAGAACCGCCGTGACTCCCACAAACTCATCTTTCTCAACAAACCTAATGAACGGCGTCAGAAACCTCCGGTTCGCTTCTCCTTCCACGAGAAAACCAGAAGCCATCGTAGCCGCCGTAACCGAAACCCACATAAGAGCGACGATCTCCTGCTGCAAACTCCTAAACCTCGAGCTAAGGATCCGTAGCGGTGGCCACGACTACGAAGGCTTCTCATACACCTCTCCAGTACCATTCGTGATCTTAGACATGTTCAACTTCAACAAAATCGATATCAACATGAAAGACGAAACCGTTTGGATCCAAGCCGGAGCCTCGCTAGGTGAGCTTTACTACAACATTGCAAGTAAAAGCAAAGTCCACGCTTTTCCCGCCGGAGTCTGTCCCAAAGTCGGCGCCGGAGGACATTTCAGCGGCGGAGGATTCGGTAACCTAATGAGAAAATACGGTTTATCGATTGATCATATCATCGACGCTCAAATCATGGACGCCAACGGTAAAGTCTACCGTAACCGACGTGCAATGGGAGAAGACGTGTTTTGGGCCATTCGCGGCGGAGGAGGCGGAAGCTACGGCGTTATCTTGGCATGGAAGTTAAAACTCGTTAGGGTTCCGGAGAAGGTCACCGTTTTTAAACTGGAAAGAACGGTGAAAGAAGGTGCCGTTGATTTGGTTTATAAATGGCAACAAGTAGCTCCGGTTATCGACAGAGATTTATTTATCCGGTTAGAGATTAAACCGATAAACCGGAAAATCTCGAAAGGTAAGACTATTAAAGTCTCATTCATCGGAATGTTTCTTGGTTTACCAAAGAAGCTTTTAAACATAACGAAACAGAGTTTTCCCGAGCTACATTTAACAAAATCGGACTGCATGGTTAAGAAATGGATCGAATCGAGCGTTTTCTGGGCTAATTACCCAGAAAATGCACCG
This sequence comes from Camelina sativa, assembly GCF_000633955.1. Classification (NCBI taxonomy): domain Eukaryota; kingdom Viridiplantae; phylum Streptophyta; class Magnoliopsida; order Brassicales; family Brassicaceae; genus Camelina; species Camelina sativa. The sequence continues at coordinate 18,913,976 of NC_025690.1, forward strand.
ATTGAGCTTATGCTGAAGAGAGTATCAACAAACGAGTACTACTGGAAACGTACTTCAGATTTTGTTCAAACTCCAATATCAAAACAGGGTCTTGCAAAGATTTTTCAGACGATGATCGATCATTCACCACTTCCACGACGAGTTTGGATGCAATGGAACCCATGGGGAGGGAGAATGGCTGAGATAGCGTCTGATGCGACGGCGTTTGTGCATAGAGGTGGTAACGTTTTCATGATTGAGCATTTCATGAATTGGTATAAACCTGGAGATGAGCTAGAAGAGAAGTTCTTGTCGATTGCGAGAAGTTTTAAAGAAGCAATGGCTCCGTATGTTTCGAAGAATCCGAGAGAAGCTTTCTTTAACTACAGAGACGTTGATATTGGGATCACAACGCCGGGGTATAATGCTACGTATGAAGGAGCTAAGGTTTATGGGGATAGTTACTTTAGAGGGAATTATTTGAGATTGGTTAAGATTAAAGCCCGGTTCGACCGGACTAATTTTTTCCGGTCTCAGCAAGGGATTCCGGTTCTTGCTTAGTTTGGTGTTTGGTGAGTCTTTGATTGTATTGTCTGTTGGGGGAGTGAGTATTAAGTTGTTAAAAGTTGAAATATGGGATCCGATGAATCTATATATAGGGTGTGTCCTTTTGTTGTTTCTGGCATTGGCTGTTGATAATTTTGTGTTAAATAAAATAATGGTTTATTTTAATCTCCAAGAGAGGTCATGCAATGAAATCTATAATAAATGGAAATAATTTTCTCCTATTGTACCATGCAAAGCTTTATAGTGATGATGAGTCTGAAATGGTATCCGCGGACCACGGACGAAAACGACAACACATTAACACAATGCAGATTTAAAAAAAACTGATTGATGTAAATTTATACGTTTTGATGGATATATTTCGAAGAAACTAGAAAGTCTATAGGCATGTCCGGCATATGTTTTTCAAAGTTTGTATGCGAATTGCCAAAAACTCAGAATTGAAAATAACATGTACGGTGTTTGTATTTTTTGGGGGGTACGGTTTACATTATTGTGTTAATAAATGGCTATTTCAATCTCTAAAATCACTCAAGTTTATAATATCATATACTAAAAACTAAGCACTTATTTTATACCATCACATTTTTGGGGTTTATATTACCACTTATATTAGAGCATCTTTATCGATAGAGAGAATTTCTTAGTCATAAAAATTGATAATACAATCAAAATGTAAATTGATAATTAATTTTCTTTTTCAAAACTAAAATAAATCAATTAAAAGCTAAGACAAGATAAGAGAGTTTTTGATTTATGGGTTGTTTTTTCACTCTCTATAGTACATTTTGATTATAATTTTTTTACTTCTTGTTATTGTTTAGCCATCTTGTTAGTTGTTATAAGAAGTATTCTGTTGAAATTTTAATGGGAGGTGCTCTTTAGTTATCTAAAAAAGAAGCAAGCCTATTCGTTTTTGTTTGGATGTGTCATGACTCATGTGTAGTATGTGACTTTTTCAAGAGTAAACCTAGTATAGTAGTATTTATGTATCTATATGAACACAAAGTCATGGGTCCACTGCAAAAAGTGTTTATCAGAAATCATGGCGCGGGGTTACAGATGAACACGTGATAGGATTCACCTACTGAAAGCTTAAACAGAACATGGTCGAGTTGATTACAATTATTGATATGGGGCCTAGATATTTTAATTTTACAGTTTTAACTATGATATCGACTATTCGACTGGTTATGGTTAGTTACATTTATTAGTTCGATACAATTTTTACATGATTAATTGAAGCATTAATGTGTCAAGATTCTAATACGTACAAGACAGTCATCTTTGAGTCTCATTCCAGGCGCTTATATTCTTGATGCATGATGAAGAAGGAAGGCCTCAAATTGATCTTATTCTACAGGATATTCAGCGGCTTCTTCACAATTTCGATGAGGTTAAAAGTTTAGGTTCTCTTAAAGGGTGGTGTTAACGGAGTAGCCGAGCTCAGGAATCTAAGTTGTATTCTACAGTGCCAAATTAGTTAAAATCCAATGTGGATGTAAATCTTGTGTGAACTTTGGTTAATGAAATAGTTGCTGACTTGCTGTTGAGCTAAAAATAAAATAATGATTAATTGATATTGAAACAAAAAAAATATATTCCAACTTGCAATATTTTGATAATGATATTTCTGTTTTCTACACCGAGACCGAGGGCGAGGAGTTAATACTTCAGATGTTGGTTGTTCAACAAGGCATTATTTGAGCGGATGGATGAATATGAACTTTTTTCAATAATTTTTTTTTCGTTCTGTTGTTAATTTTATTGCTCTATCTTTCTCATAGTTTTTGAATCGTGCTACAAAATGAACGAGGGAAAAGAAAACTGATATGTCATGGCAATATAATAAAAGATTGTTTTCAATGTTTATTTCTAATTAATACTACATAGAGGACATGGCAAAGGAAAAAAACTACATTATGAGAAACATATGGAAATCACACTAACATTTCATATTGCATAAAGTGTCTCGACAAAACCAAACCCAAGTTCATAAATAATCCACACAACATTAAATTCAAGCATAACAAAATTAAACACAATGAACATGAAACGAATTCCACAGCGATATCAGACTCATGTCAGGCACAACAAAATAAACCATCATGATTCATGAACATAAAAACATAACTTCACCAATCATAGGAACGAGATTAGGAATAATAGGTGGGTTCCGTTTCTTGCTCATTAGAGGCCTTTGTCTTTCGTTTAAGATAATGTAGCTTACATTCAGGTGGGAGGGCATAGAATATGCCTCGTGAAACCTCGTATTTTGCGAGGTGTACTATAGATTCCCAGTAAAGGGGGCTCTTACGAACCATCCTTGGAACTTCCCCCACTCGCTTAACAACAATGGCCATTTTCTCTTCAATCGATGGTTGGTATCGATTGTTATAATTGCTTACATCAGTCATCGCCTTAGATGTGGTTGCCATGTATGTTACAAAATCTGTAGGGTTATCAGAAACGAAAGATATTAGTTTACAGAGCACCAATGAAAAAGATCTCACATAGGATTAGGATAGGAAGAAGAAAATTTATACAAACTAATATACAACTGACATGAGCCTATCCACCCATTACAATTATATCAAGTTAAAAGACGTTAAATGTGAGTGAAAAATACCGATTGATCGACAAATAAGTCCAGTGACAGTAACTTGAATCTCAGACTTTAAGTACCTAGGCTATATGCCTATATCATATCAAGATCATGACAGAGCACACAAAGTCAAACACTAGATCAACCTATTCGTAAGTTGGCAACGAATAACCCAGCTGATATGTTTAACCATAACATCTATAAATCCAAAAAATAATTATAATAACTAAGTCTTTCTAACCAGAGAAACTAAAGAAAGAAACAATCTAGAGAGAACATAAGACTGACAAAACCTTCAGTGGATCAAACTGAACTATGTCAATTAGAAATCATACCACGGGAGAGAGCAAAGACGAACAGTTCTTTGAGCGAAGCAGCGAGAAAAGAGTACACAGACACAGTACACACAAAAAAAAAGGTGAATGATCCCTTCACCCAAGAAAGTTAAAGCGTTGAGCAGTTTCTTTGATATTATCGTCCTCATCCCACCTATGTATATTTTTATTTAAATATTAATGAATGAAGTTATTAAAGCCCAAAATCCTTCCGAAATGGGCTTCAAAGAAATTAATTAATGGGCTTTATATACCATTTTAACGGCCAATTTATGTGTCATATGCAGCTCATTTTACTTAGGTGGGTTAGTAAACTTGGAGGCAAAGTTAAAGAATGAGGGCACTTGGAAGTTGGAACCACTAAACCAGCTTTACCCGCCTAAGTCGCCGTCTTTTACCAAGTCCACCGGATAAAATTAAAATTAAAAGATAATTAATCTGTTACTAGATGTTGTTTACACATTGATCTTGTTTACGATTAATACTTGACTACTTTGTCAATAAATAATATATAGACGATATCACGAAGAAGAATTTTACTGGAAATCACAACAACGTATATCATCTAATGACATAAAGCCAAACCCTACTTCATAATCCACGCAACATCAAACTGATCAAGCACAAGAAAATAAACCAATGTATTTAAACAATAGAGCCCAAAAATTGGAATTGAAACTGGATTAAAAGCTTCTAGATACGGAAATTTCGAGAGATGACTGCTTGAAACCCAAGACCAAGAGTAGTAAGAAGGAACTACTTCAAATAACACAAATGGGCTTAAAACGATTAGTTAAGGGGCTCTGTTTTTTTAACGGCCCAATTACCTCATTTTTACTTAGCTGGGTTAGTAAACTTGGCGGTAAAGTCAAAGAGTGAGGCACGTGGAACCACTAAACCAGCTTCACCCCGCCAAAGTCGCCGTCTTTTTACCAAGTCCACCAGATAAAAAAAAGGAAGGAAAAAAAAATACTAGTAATTACTAATTATTAATTAATTTGTTGATTAAAAAATCGAAATTATTTATTTCTAAATGAAGGTTTAAGAAAAAAAAACGAGAGGCGATGAGGTTAGAAAATGTATGGCCTTGTTTAGGCCCAGACTAAATAAAATATCGAGAGGATGCAGTTATTGAGTGAAAGAGTAACGGCAAGCTGAGTAAATAAATATGGGTGTAATTATTCAATTATTATTTCTCTAATTAACTGATACGTATTAATTCTTAATAGCCGCCAAATAACTTTTAGGTGACGGTTACTCTTAAATTTGGTTACCAAACCCAAAAAAAAATTATGATTATATATATGTTTAAAAGAAAATCTGTCCCAAATATAAATAAATTAGTAGCTCAACTTTCATATATCGATAAGCACAGGATCGCAAATAATATTACGAATAAATTTTGTTTTTTTTCTAACTTTTCATTCAGCTCATTTTGACACATTTTTTTTTACAATATACACTTCCCGATAAATAAATAACCTCAAATCAATTATTTACTATATTATGTTGGCGACGAATGATTATTAAAGCTAGATGTGATTAAAAAAACAGTAAAAAAAAAAATTATGGCCTGATAATTAGGAGGTGGTTACAAATAATAAAAAATGTAAAACCCACAGTAACTCCCTCCTTTATATTCGCTAAAACCCTAACCTCTCTCGCTCCGTCTCTTTCTCTCTCGTATATATGCGTGTGAGACAGTTAACGAGTCATCCAAACTTACAACGTTGAAGTCTACTTGAACAAAAAGGACACGACAGTAGTATCGTCTAAAATCTATCTCAAGGTCTTTGATTCTCTCATTTATCCTCTCTTGTCTTTACAATTTGTTTATTTTTTTCTAATGTATTAGCTCATTACTAGTAAGTAGTTAAAGCTTAATAATAATGCATTTAAATACTTCGTAACTCCTCCAGATGCTTAACCTTCTTCTTTACCTCTTAATTTACAGGTTTCATCTCCTCAATGTCCATGGATTGCTTAAGCTACTTCTTTAACTACGATCCACCTGTCCAGCTCCAGGATTGCTTTCTTCCCGATATGGATATGATTATCCCTGAATCTGACAGTTTCTTCCTCGAATCTCAACCGCAACTCCAGTTCCATCACCCATTGCTCCAAGAAGAAGCTCCTTCACAGACCTACTTTGACCCTTTCTGCGACCAGTTTCTTTCTCCCCAAGAAATCTCTCTCCCTAACCCTAAAACCAAAATCTTCAGCGAAACACACGACCTTGATTCCTTCCTCCCTGCGCCAAAGCGCCAGAAACTTGTTAACTCGAGCTACCATTGTAACACTCACAATCATTTCCAGAGCCATAACCCGAGTTTCTTCGACCCTTTCGGCGACCTTGAATTCGTTCCAGAAGCTTCTTCCTTCCCGGAGTTTAGAGTTCCAGATTTTTCGTTAGAGTTCAAAGTAGGCCGAGGAGCTCAAGACGACACCAAGAAACCGACGCTTTCATCTCAGAGCATCGCGGCTAGAGAGAGGAGAAGAAGAATTGCTGACAAGACTCACGAGCTCGGAAAACTCATACCTGGTGGCCAGAAACTTAATACGGCCGAGATGTTCCAGTCCGCCGCTAAGTATGTCAAGTTCTTGCAGAGTCAAGTTGGGATTCTACAACTGATGCAGACCACAAAGAAGGTAATGACCAACCCCCAAAAAACAACCTTATAATCCAATTGAAACTAAGTTAGAAGTTTTTTCTCACGAGCTGGGTTAATTTTGGTGACGCAGGGTAGCTCCAATGTGCAATCGGAAACTCAGGTTTTGCTTGAATCGCAAGCAATCCAGGAGAAGCTATCAACAGAGGAAGTGTGTTTGGTTCCGTGTGAAATGGTTCAAGATCTAACAGCTCAAGAAACCATTCTGAGAAACCCTAAGATTTATCGAGAGATCAACAAGCTACTGTCTAGAGATCTGACTAAGTAGTCTTAGTTTCAAGCCTAAAGTTCTCAATGCCTAAATTTGTGTCTGTTCTGGTTAATTTCTGTTTTTAGTTAGTGTTTTGTCTGTTGATGTTGTGGCTAATTATCCTGGTTAATCTCCTCTTAACTGGGAACTAATACTTTGTTTGTAACTTTGTATTAGTCTATGTATTAGCTAAGCTATTGTCTGACCTTTTTCTTGTTAGCAATGTATGTCCGCAAGTTGAAACATTTTTACTTAAAAGTGACGAGATCTTTCATCTTTCTTTATTCAGCTTTTTTACCCATAACAATTTTTGGGGCTTATTGTTTCGTGGGTCTTACAAGATTTAAGCCCGAACAATAAACAAACTCTCTAGTTCTCCCGATAGAAAAGGGCCGTTGAGTGATTGGTGCCTTGATTTTGGGGATTCTCGAATTTAGTATTTACTACTATTTTTTATCACGCCTTTATATTTACGGGGGAACAAAATTTAAGTTTATAAAATCTCGGTTTATATCTTTTTATGAAGTAGTTTGGTTATAAATTAAATTTAGAAACATCATTTAACTGAGTTTACTTCTATAATACTGAGATTGAGTTGTAGGAACTAGGAATCATGGGATCATGAGGGAGATAGTCCGTAGTCGTGCTCTAATGTTGATCTTCATATCACTTTTATTTTTTTTTGTTTATTCTTTCACTATGATGATTATTTTTTAACTTTTAATAGGGGAACGTGGGTTTTCCTTTAATTTTGGGAGTGTTTTGGATATTAATACACTTAAAGATTTTTTTTACAAATATCATACTATTAAAAACTATATATCATCAGGAATTGAATGAAGAAATTGCCACCTTACTAATAGTAATGATATATGTGTCAAAAAATGATTATTTGGTATTGGTATTTTTTTTAATTTTTTAACCTTTTTTTTTTCCTTCTTGACTTGTGTGTATGTTAGCTGAGTTTTCACTTAAGCTAGGGGAGAGAATGTTTCTGAAGATCATGCTAGACTAGAGTTGAGAAAAGTCTGCGTTGTGGGATATATTTAAACTTTCAAAACACCACATCGTACTTATTAACTCAATTAAATATACTTACTATAGTAATAGCAACACCATATTTTATTATATACTTAATTATTCATAATTTTAGTTTATCTATTTGGAGGGATTACTGATTAGTCTTAAATTTATTAACAAACCATCATTATCACCTTACTGGTTTATTCTCCTTATTATGATTTAATGTTACAACGAAGCTAGTCTAAAAAGCTTATCGATGGGACTTACCACTATACTTTATCATGTTATTATTTTCTCGATATATAACCAAAAGTTAATGTCCCATAATTATACTCAAAATAAACATCATAGTAAACACTTTCATTAATCTAAAAGAAGGTGACACCAAATAGTAGCATCCATAAGCCTATTTACCCACCAAAATCTTCGTCCAAATTAATATTGGCCTCTCGTTCTATATGTCCCATCGTGAGAGAATAAAATAAAAAACCATAGAAAAGTAAAAATTATGATAATTAAACGTGTAATATTCGACTGTTCTTTTTGTCTTGCCCCCTCATCAAATCAAATACTTTCCTTAGAAAATAATTTTAAATAGGTTGTGATGCAACTTTTCTTTCTATCAATCAGAATCCGATGGATTTGACAAAACTTAAGGTCACTATTTCCAGAATGATTTTGATCAAAAGTTGAGATCCCACACACTCTCTTCTATCATCATATAATCTTTGTTACCCTACCGGTGATTCTTTTTTTTTTAGTTGTTTAAGTTAATTGAAGAATGTGTTGCACAAATTTATTTGATTAATTTAATTTTTAAAAACATGCCGCTGTAAAGAAACTACAAATGAATTTAGTCAAAGGCAAATACTAGCCGGGACAGAGAGTTCAAGGTCATGATGGATAAGATTAGAAATCAAGAAAAATCAAGAAACAAAGTAGACGACAAGTCTATTTCAAATATATGTATAACATAGCTTATTTTAGTCAATAAATAATAGGATTTAAGTAAAATAAAAACAAGTTGTACTAATTAACTATTAAGGTAAGAAAGTTCGTAAACGATGCCGATTTTTTTTGTAATACAACTTCTCAAATAATTTATACAAATGTCATACGAGTCACAATTCAGCCAGAATGAATAAAGACTATTATATGGGATTCTCATTTAATTCGTCCCGTAAGAAAAGCCATGAAACTAGGGTTTTCTTCCTGCCTTCCAAGATCATCTACATGCATGGTCAAAAAGAGAAATTGTTCTCACTATCATGAACTGTTTTCTTAAATTTATATTCGATTTTTAATTTTAGTTTTTGGAGATTATTTTTCAAACATCTCCTTCCCCAAACATTTGTTTAAAGGAAAAATATCAAAAGGCAACATCTTCACAACTGAGAAATTCAATTATAATTAATGGGTGAGTCTGAGTCATGCTACTAATACTGTGGATGGACATCTTCGCTTTGTGTCCCATCCACCAATATTCCTTAACCCCACTTCTCTTGCTCCATCCCAGTACCAGTTTAGCACGCACAAGCACAAATTTATATACACACGTATCACCTATGTGTATATCTATGTCGTTCCATACCATAATTCCTATTAGTTAATTGATTTAGACTAAACTGGATAAATTAATGACCCTAGGATTTATATTAACTGTCTTAACTCTTAACAAGAGCCACATAAGCTCTGGCCACCTCTTGAATTTGAGTTCATTGTATGTAGTTAGAAATAGCTTGTACCAAAAAGCAGTTTTCAAATTATAATTCCAATTGGAATCTGAATTATATCAATTTAATGTGAAATATGAATGCTTATATGACAACAATATTTGGTCTTTTTCTGTAAGCACTGAAAATTAGTTTGGAACTCTAGTCTGAGATCTTCGGTTATAGAAAAAGGAAAGAAAAAATAGTTTTGCTCGTTAAATTTTATAAACAGTCTTTAAAGAAAAATAAAAACACATAAGCTAGCAAAAATACAATGGAGTTTTAGTGAACTAGATGGATCTCATCTAAAAAAATGAATTGTAAATGACTTGAATTCTCTTAATTGGCTACTCGGCGGTGGCATGCGCTAGGACTAATACGTCATTTAGTACAATCGTATCACAAGAATAATATAATTCTATGTTTACATAATTAGAATATTTATAAGGACCTTGAGGAGTCGTCGTCATCAAAGAAATCGCTAAAAACGTCGGGAATGGTCGTTGTGTTATCCATGTTGCCTCCGCCGCTACTGTGAGATAGCAATATATTCAAAGAGTCTCCCTCAAGCTCGTCAAGATTTGCGAAGAAATCCTCCGGCTGATGTTGAAACTCGGGCAACAACTCCGGTCTATACGTATCTTCAACGTCATTATCGAACTCCATATTGTCATGGCGCTCCTCCACCTTCTCCTCTTTAACCCCCGCGGCCGCATAAGGAGGAGGAGTGGAAGAAGAAGGCAAGTGGGACTTATTGTGTTCGTCTTTGTTATTATTGTTTTGGGAGAACCTGGATGAGGGAGACGTAGTTGTGGCTGCGGTTGCGGTTGAGGATTTGGAAGAAAGGTATGATGAGGAGGAGGAAGAGGAACGAGTGGAGCCGGCGAGAGCATTGCGTTGAGTGGGCCATGGATGGTTATGTTCAGAGGTGTAAGTAATGACTAACATGTTTGGATCAGTGCGGCTACGTTCGACTTGTTTCCTAGCTGAACAACCTTTTGAGCTGCTACATCTGTAGTAACCCCTGAGAAACAAAGAATTTATCCTTCAGATAACCATCAAAGACTTTTTTTTTTTGTATATATATCATTTCAGATTTATTATTAAAAATAATAATCATCAATAAATCTGAATGATATCCTAGCTTTTCCGATGGAATCTATATTATGATTATAAGATAAGTGTGCATCAAATGTCCCAATAAGGCATTTAATAGGCTTAATGTGGGCCGTAGAAAATTAAACGAACTTTATACTTTTATAGTTCCATGCTAATGATTGCAACTGCAATATTCTTTGTGAAAGGAGATGCAAAGCTGCAAATTCTACTTACATGTGAATTCTTTTTCAGTGGTTAATCAACAAAAAAAGTATTCCTTTTCTTACGAAACTTGGGACGAAATAATAAGACACAATGGAACTAACCGACATATACATTTTTGTATTAAAAATAGTGATTTTTTCATGTTGTTACAAAACTTTCCTATTGAAAGAACATACTTAATTATATATTTATATATATTCGTAATATGTATAGTCAGTATAGACGATCGCGAACATATAGGGTTATTATAACTATAGAAATGCATGAATATATGTGTGTGTGAGTATTACCTTGGATAAGGAGAACCTTTGATGGGTTTTTGACCGTACTTTCGCCAAGCCCATAGATCAGACGGAACCACTTCTCCACTGGACCGGCTGTTCATCGCCGCTGGAGCTGGTATGCACACCACTTTCTTTGTCTGGCTCTTCCTGCATCCATTTTGAAGACCCATGTAAGTATTACGTCGT
>NC_025690.1:18926285-18927745 GCF_000633955.1 Camelina sativa
CCGGCTGTTCATCGCCGCTGGAGCTGGTATGCACACCACTTTCTTTGTCTGGCTCTTCCTGCATCCATTTTGAAGACCCATGTAAGTATTACGTCGTCGCTTTTAAAGCTAATTTTGTTATCTATGTTAGTGTGGGTCATGATGAGTTCGGTTTGAGATATGATGGGCATGGGACGTAGTAAATGATCGTTGTTTGGTTACGATGTTTACACTTCATATATGTATCCTGCGCATACTCTTTTTCAGTTTGAAGTCTAAATCTTTATTCAATCAAAATCATCTAAAAGTAAAATGAATATTTTTAAAAATAGCAAAAATTTAACATTTACACCCAAAGAAAAAAACACAAGAAAATAAGATCGTACACAAACAAAAGCAAACAGAATTAAAAATTGAAAAACGAAGAAATACAACATGTAAGATTCGGAAATTTTACATGAAGGGTTGCAAATACATGCACAAAAACGAAACCCTAGTTTCAATATGTCTTATGTTTCATGAAAATAAAAATAGATTAATATGTAAACGTTGAGAATTGGTTTTAATGAACAAATTGCGTTTCATTACAATTAATTTTCTTGACACACTAATTGTAGCATATATCCCATATAGTTTTTTTTCAAAGGATGTAACCTTGGTGAGTAGCCTAATCAAATATGAAACTTAGAAAAAATGGTTGTCATTCGTTATACGTACAACATTAATATAAAATCTCCAAAGGAAAAAATTCAAATATAGTCAATCACATGGTGTTATTATATATTTATCACGACCATGTAACATTAAATGATCTCGTTTAATTAAGAAGGGGAAAATGATAAATAAATCATATAGATCGAATTTTAATCAACTTACCTTCTCTTTATGCCAAGATTCTGAGGGGAAGAGGAGATCTGAATCTGTGAGGATGATGACATGTTGTTACTATTATCGACTAGTAAACAGTTTCTTGGACTGTTAGTGGCATCAACGCGGATCATCCCCCACGGCGAAGTTGGGGCGTTGGAGACGGCTATGGCCGGTGAATTGCAAGTGGATGCATCTTGGGTAATATTGCTTTGCGAGATCCGGATTCTTGGGAAGGCACTGCATTGACTCGTAATTTGGTCGACATCCTCAAAACCCTTTGGCAAGACTGCAAAACTGTTGTTGCTCTCGTTATCTCCGGCACCGGATAAGAAACCGAAGTTGGCCGCGAGGTGGAGGAGAGGATCCGTCATGCTTACGAACGGGTCGCCAAAGGGATTTGTGAGACAGCTGACAGAAGCAGCGGCGGTGGGGAACTCTACGTGGAGATCTGACGTTGGCGGGCGAGACATGCTGCTCGGAGTTGGACCTTCCGGTGGCCCAGGAGATGACACGTGTCCTGAACCAATTCCTCGTACGACGTCTGTTAGGTCTCCTTGGAAGTTGTCCATGTTTAGTAACTCAAAGACGCTGCACATAATATGTATGTATGA
>NC_025690.1:18928185-18929390 GCF_000633955.1 Camelina sativa
GGAAGAAAGGTTTGATGAGGAGGAGGAAGAGGAACGAGTGGAGCCGGCGAGAGCATTGCGTTGAGTGGGCCACGGATGGTTATGTTCAGAGGTGTAAGTAATGACTAACATGTTTGGATCAGTGCGGCTACGTTCGACTTGTTTCCTAGCTGAACAACCTTTTGAGCTGCTACATCTGTAGTAACCCCTGAGAAACAAAAAATATATCCTTCAAATAACCACAAAAGACATTTTTTTTTTTTTGTATCTATACCATTTCAGATTTATTATTAAAAATAATAATCATCAATTAATCTGAATGATATTCTAGTTTTTCCGTTTGAATCTATATTATGATTATAAGATAAGTGTGCATCAAATGTCCCAATAAGGAATTTAACAGGCTTAATGTGCGCCGTAGAAAATTGAACGAACTTTATACTTTTATAGTTCCATGCTAATGATTGCACCTGCAATATTCTTTGTGAAAGGAGATGCAAAGGTGCAAATTCTACTTACATGTGAATTCTTTTTCAGTGGTTAATCAACAAAAAAAGTATTCCTTTCCTTACGAAACTTGCGTCGAAATAATAAGACACAATGGAACCAACCGACATATACATTTTTGTATTAAAAATAGTGATTTTTTCAGGTTGTTACAAAACTTTCCTATTGAAAGAACATACTTATATATTTATATATATTCGTAATATGTATAGTCAGTATAGACGATCGCGAACATAGGGTTATTATAACTATAGAAATGCATGAATATATGTGTGTGTGAGTATTACCTTGGATAAGGAGAACCTTTGATGGGTTTTTGACCGTACTTTCGCCAAGCCCATAGATCAGACGGAACCACTTCTCCACTGGACCGGCTGTTCATCGCCGCTGGAGCTGGTATGCACACCACTTTCTTTGTCTGGCTCTTCCTGCATCCATTTTGAAGACCCATGTAAGTATTACGTCGTAGTTTTTAAAGCTAAATTTTTGTTATCTATGTTAGTGTGGGTCATGATGAGTTCGGTTTGAGATATGATGGGCATGGTACGTGGTAAATGATCGTTGTTTGGTTACGATGTTTACACTTCATATATGTATCCTGCGCATACTCTTTTCAGTTTGAAGTCTAAATCTTTATTCAATCAAAATCATCTAAAAGTAAAATGAATATTTTTAAAATAGCAAAATATATATATATATATATATATATATATATATAT
>NC_025690.1:18929618-18946105 GCF_000633955.1 Camelina sativa
TTTGTGAGACAGCTGACAGAAGCAGCGGCGGTGGGGAACTCTACGTGGAGATCTGACGTTGGCGGGCGAGACATGCTGCTCGGAGTTGGACCTTCCGGTGGCCCAGGAGATGACACGTGTCCTGAACCAATTCCTCGTACGACGTCTGTTAGGTCTCCTTGGAAGTTGTCCATGTTTAGTAACTCAAAGACGCTGCACATAATATGTATGTATGACGCGTGTTTATGTATATTATATATACACAGAAAAAGAATTAGAAATCCCAAAACCTAAAGAAAAAGTAATTAGGAAAAATGATTTGGAATCAGGTACATATATAAGTTTGGTTATAATTCTCGATCGAGTTTTTGTGGATATATCGGAAAAGAGTGATGACAAGTGATGTTGAATTATTTTCTTGGGGAAAAAAGAAGATGATGAAGAACAAAAAATGGTTGATGAAACGAGAAAGGGGCGCTGACTTTTCAGAATGAGAATATCTTCGACAACTTTTTCATGTTAGAGAGAGAGAGGGGAGATCAGATTATGTAGTCTTTTATATATAAAATGAACTAATTCATGACATTTGATTTAAGTATATATATCTTAAGGAGGTGAAGTGATAATAATTTTAAAATGTATACAAAAATATCAGGATCGAGACATATACGGCCAAGTCTTGTAGTACTTTTTTTGTACACTATATTAGTAAAATATTATCATATAATGTGAAAGGGCATAATGAGATGCTGCACTTGAGAGAAAAAAACAAGTGACTGGGAAGTAAAGAGATCGGCAAATAGCCGCATTTCTCGGAGTCCGTTTTATTTCCATCCAATATGATCAGCCCACGTAAATATTCTGAAATACATTTTGCTGTTGTCTTGAGTACCAAAAAATTTGTTTGTCTGTATGTATTATTGTATTTGTTTATTCTTATAAAAATGAATGATATGGGACTTACTTATATGAATTTTTATTTTATTTTTCTTTCTCCACCCATCTATGATATAGACTGTGTTTTGTTTTGGACAAAATATGATAGACTATGTTATGTGATCGTTTATAATTGATTTCATCTGCTAATTTATGGTCCAGTTATATACATAACAAAACAAGTTATATTCGTTACTGTTATATATTGAATTTTGTCCTTATTCAAGTCAACTGTGGTTGACTTGTTATTTAGCAGGTCATTTCGTGATTTACAGTAACAACAACAAAAGAAAGAGCATAAAGCAGTTTTAGTTCTTATAAAACTAAAAAAGGAGTTGCAATTTTAGTGACTATTATATGCCCTGCACCCTAACTAAAATCATTGTTTAATCAAAATTTTCAGAGGATTATGGGGCTAATAACTAATCAAGAAGAAATCATTAGCTTGCATATAATTACACCGGGAAAGACGAAAGATATGACGAGGAATTCGTTTCCTGTCAGAATCGTATATGACAAAAGAATTCTTATACTACTTATTAGTACAATTTTAACAAGTGTTAATATATATGTAAAGAAATGATCTTGTTTTGTTTTGTTTGTGAATATAATAACACTTTTCCAAACTCGTCCTCTTCGCACTGTTTAGGCATATAACCAAACAATCTCATCAAACAAAATACATAGAATTGTTTTACATTATAAAAGACATTTGATGTAATGTAAGTGGCCAAGACTGGCAAAATAACGACTCTTCGTAATATACGAACAAATATTCTATAATTTATAATTAATCCAATTTCCAAATCTGAGTTGGTTTCTTTGAAAACGAAAAACAATTCTCAGTTGGCTTATGGATGTAGATTGATTTAGTATTGGTGCCAACTAATTATACGTTTGCAGTTATCTCATTCTAGATTTGCCATTTTGTCGCCAACTATATATTTCTATACTACTTACTATTTTCATTGTTTAGATATTCTTTTTTGGACAAACACTTGTTTTCATTTATTCAAAGAAAGCCAAGTACAGAGGTAGCAAAGGATTCAAAGATCCATTGGTTAGATACTATTTACACCAAATTTCTTGAAAACATATATATCTTTGTATGGTGCCGACTAAATAAACTCAAGAATGAAAGTTGTATCATGGGTAATAAATTCCTCACATGGTATTAGCATGTGTTTTTATGCATGTTGGACTTTAATTAATTTGTTTGTATATTTATAATCTCATTCACAATTATTATTGATATACTCGCACTATATAAAATATTGTAACTCACCTAGACACCTACTTGGTTATTTTTTTTTGTCAACTAGCTGGTTAACAACAAACATTTTTGTGTGTTGATTAAATTAAATACAAGAGTTTCGGAGTAGCTTATAGCTGCCAGAATATTATTGGTCAAATTAAAATAACCCATTTCTTAACGGCTTGAGATATAATATAAGTTAACCATTGTGCAAATAAATATTATATGTGCTAATCCCACACATTTAATATATAGCTCCCTCTTGATCAAAACATGTAAATGTGTAATGTACTAGTCTATCTATTGTACTCGTTGTGTTCTTACCAAATTCATATATCACAGTGATACTACCAAAATCAAATCATATGGTCTATATGTTGTTAAAAATAAATTCTAACTTTTTCCATTCATTCTAATAAAAGAATGATGAATGAAATGTTTCATATGGTCGATTCTTTTCAGAAAAATATATATATATACATATATAAATCTTTCGCACTCGTTACTTTTTGTCACAGTATATATAACTACCGAGAACAATTGTAACATAAAATAACCACACCTTTCGTCATGTAAGATGTTTCATAGAAAATAAAATTTACCTGTTCCAAAGAGGAAATGAACCCCCACAAAAACAATTAAAATTTCATTTCTTTATAAAAAAAAATCACAAACACTATCAAAATACCTAGTTTTGGAATGTAAAAAAAAAATGGTCGGCTTCATGACAGACACTTAGATCCACGTTCGTACATTACAACCTCATCACTACTATCTTTTATCCCATATTATTTATCATTTTTGTTTTCCTTTTATTTTATTTACATTATCAAATTTATATATCGATTCAATTTGCTCATATTAAACAGTTACAAAATCGACCTATTAATATACATATACACACATATTCATGAATTACGACAGATTTCACTTTCGTTGGAACTTGGAAGTTTTGGAGTTGGATCAAGTTTATAAGTGTGGACTGAAAGTTGAAGCTGTCTTCAACTGCACAAGCTTGTTGTTAAAAAAAACCGCACAATATATACCACTGCTTCAATTGGTGATTCATTCCATTCGGATGAAAATAATGATTCATACCCACAAAAAAACAAGATTAAAGTTTTTTAAAGAAAAAAATTAGACATATGTTTCTATTTGCAATTGATTCCTTTATATGTATAGTCTCTGTGTTTTATTTTTTTGTGCTAAACATTTTGAACAAAATGGAAGTTAAATATATCTTTGTTCAACGTTAAAATATACGTGTAGACTGTAGTTCTCACTTCCCGGCCCTATCGTTTCTTTAGATATTTTATCAAATGAGATAAAGAAAAAAGAAAAAGAAAAAAACAAGCACGACCCATATGATATGAAGCAGGCCTCGTCTCTAATGGCACACAGATTCATTTTTATATGAAACGACATGGACTTATACATTGTTTATATCACAATAATTAGACCAGACGGTGCAAAAGGGCAAAATAAGTCATGCCTCCCTCGTTCTACGGTGACGCATGTTGATGAACGGATTCAATAATGATAATAGTAATAATATCTATTATCCAATACCAATACAAGTTTTTTTTCAAAGAAAGATAAACATATATTTTGATTGGTAACCACGAAACATGTGTTTTAGAATAGAAACGTATGTTTAGATACAATCAATATTTTAAACAAGCACTTGAAACATATGTNAAAAACAAGCACGACCCATATGATATGAAGCAGGCCTCGTCTCTAATGGCACACAGATTCATTTTTATATGAAACGACATGGACTTATACATTGTTTATATCACAATAATTAGACCAGACGGTGCAAAAGGGCAAAATAAGTCATGCCTCCCTCGTTCTACGGTGACGCATGTTGATGAACGGATTCAATAATGATAATAGTAATAATATCTATTATCCAATACCAATACTAGTATTAAAAAAAAGTTAATAGATGAACATATATTTTGATTGGTAACCACGAAACATGTGTTTTAGATTAGAAACGTATGTTTAGATACAATCAATATTTTAAACAAGCACTTGAAACATATGTATATATGGATTGGCAGAACACGTCATGAGCAGGTCTTCTTTGGATTAGGGATTTCAAATCGCAAACTAGTATTGTATTATAAAAGTGGACAAAAAACATAAAACAATAATTAATCACGAAAATTTTGCATGATAATAAGAACCAAACTGAAGGTGCTTGCTTATTCCACCAAGTAGATAGATTTTACATTTAAAAGGTGCGTGTAAGTAACTAGTAAGTTATGTCTATGACGAGCGTAACACATATTCTATGACTATTCTAGTACAGCTAAAAACCATTACATTGAGAATTGCAAGATGGTCACCAGTACAAATTGATTCAACATTAGAGTAATTGACTAATGTTATTGGGTTGTGTAGCACGTGTACGTACTACTTTGCACATGTAAAATGGATATTGACTTTACGTAAAATCGTACCATTCCCTTTAAGTGCTCCCAAAGTTCATAGAAAAAACAATAGTCATCCTCTTATTATGTATCATAATTCATAAACATGATTATTTTAATTTGAATTACGTAAACTTTAGCTATTTGCTATAATTTTGTTTTAAGTATCTGACTGGTCTAACAAACAGATCATAGCTCGTAACGCAAAATATAAGCCCATAAATTAAAGAACTTGTACTTCGTTATTTTACCACATGAGGCCCAAATCAGATTCATGGTGTCGATTGTACAAATTAAAAGAACAGGGGGCTCTGATGCATAAGCGTTGTAGTTTAAGGGGTTAAATGTTATTAACCCGTTTACTTCGGTGTGTTTTTGTTCGTTTGGTGGTATTAGACTCGAATCTGTGAGACCTTCAGGAAGAAGAAGCAATGGCAGCCATGGGAGCAGGACCAGACCACCTCTTCAACCTAAGAAACAATTTCTATTTAGGAGCTTATCAAACAGCGATCAACAAAAGTGAGATCCCTAACCTCTCTCCGGAAGATGCCGTCGAACGCGATTGCTTCGTCTTCCGCTCATACATCGCTCTCGGTAGCTATCAGGTTTCTCCATTGATTCACCTCCTCGATAACATTGACTTCTTCTGCGGATTCGATTTCGTTTTGTTTGAATCTGTTCTTTGAAATTTTTTGGTGCTGTAAAAAAGCTTGTCATCAATGAGATCGATGAATCAGCCGCTACGCCTCTACAAGCAGTCAAACTCCTCGCTATGTATCTATCGAGTCCTGAAAATAAGGTAACTCAGCTTTTGATTTGTACATGTTATATAGTAGTAGAAATTGTCAAAGAGATTCGAATCCTGATATGGAACGGTTGTTCTTGTTGGTTCAGGAATCAACAATTTCGAGTTTGAGAGAATGGTTAGCAGATTCAACAATAGGAAACAGTGATACATTGAGGTTGATTGCTGGTATTATATTCATGCATGAGGAAGATTATAATGAAGCTTTGAAGCATACTCATGCTGGAGGAACTATGGATTTGTAAGATTTTTTTTCGAAATTCTTTGGTGGATTGTGATTATATTCTGGTCTGGTGAGAGTGGTTGTTGTGTTTACATGCTCTTTGATTGTTTGTTTGTTTGTTTGTTGCTGCTTTGTTTCTAGGTATGCCTTGAATGTTCAGATATTCATTAAGATGCATAGATTAGAGTATGCTGAGAAGCAGCTTAGAGTGATGCAACAGATTGATGAAGACCACTGTCTCACTCAACTTGCTAGTGCGTGGTTGAACCTGGCAGTGGTATAATGCGAAGTTTTGATCGTTTTTGTTGGGCTTATTTCGCATAAATTTTAAACTTCTTGTACTGATACGATTTATGATGATTTTAGGGGGGGTTCGAAGATACAGGAAGCTTATCTCATTTTCGAGGATTTCACGGAGAAGTACCCGATGACATGCTTGATCTTGAATGGCAAAGCTGTTTGCTGTATGCAATTCGGGAACTTTGATGAAGCTGAAACGCTACTGCTTGAAGCACTAAACAAGGTAACTATAATCAGACTTGCATACCTTCTTCACTGCACTTATATGTTATATCTTGGCTTTTCTGTGTGTTGGCAAGTGTTTATACGAGTTGTGGTGATTGCAGGATGCTAAAGACCCAGAAACTCTTGCAAACCTTGTTGTCTGCAGTCTTCATGTCGGGAAATCATCTTCACGCTATCTAAGGTAAATTTTCATCATCAGCTCGAGTATAAGGCGTCTTTTAGAACTCGCTAAAATTTATTTGAGAGTTATGGTATCCTTGGTTCTTATAAAAATATTGGGTAGTCGCATTAGTTGAGTCCATTTGTATTCCCAAACCTTTTTGCAGCCAGCTGAAACTTTCACACCCCGAACACGTACTTGTGAAGCGTGTATCATCAGCCGAAGACAACTTTGAGAGTGCTGTTCAATCAGTTGCCTGAAGACTCTTCCATGGTTGAAGCTAAAAGAGTTGTGCAGGATCGGTTTGCTGTACCGCATTCTCTATTAGAGTAACCAAACAACCATACTGTCTATTCTTTTCATGATTAGTGTATTAAACAGATTTTGCCAGTGGATATGTTACAGTTACTATCTCATTACGTCTAATATAAAACTTCCACTTCTCGCACTGTCAATTTTGTTTGTCATTTACTTTCGAAGTTAACTGATCCAGATGTGTAACCAAACCAAAGCCTTGAGGGGATTCACGTCCACGGCCAATCTCACCATCTGAGGAATCGATAATTTGAATCCAAACTAAATATACCAAAACAACACAAAAGCTTCTCACTTGGCAAGAAAACTTAAAATTTGCAACCACTGTTTTTCACTTCTCCACCAAGAACCAAGATTTTTAAAAATCTCAATCACAATAAAATATGTGATTGATATAGATTTTATTTGATTAATCAATAATCTCATATATAATCTCTATATATGGTTATGCATACAAAATAGCTAATAATAAACTAGTACTCATAATCTTCTACTACTTTTACTACCATCTATAATCAAGACTCTAAGAATCTCTATAGCTATCATCTACTAGGTGAAGGAGTCCTTGAAGAGTAAATTATCACAAGAAAATGCAGAAAGGTCAGTATTCAGAAACCAAGGGAGACGATCCATAGCCGTTGCGATGAAGCTTTTGCCATCTCCATGCCGTCTCCAAACTCTCATGAAGATTCGTGTGCTTGGCTGTCCAATTCAGCTCTTCTTTGATCTTGCTTGGATCACTGTAAACCTCTGCGTAATCTCCTGCCCGTCTTTCCAAGTAATCAACTTTTATATCAACCCCTGTCGCCTTTTTACAAGCTTCCACAAACTCCTTCACTGAGCTACCTGCTTGCACAACAATAATATCACATTTGTCTATATATTTATTCACTTCACTTCCCAAATTTTTTTGCCTACAATCGATTTTTTTATACCTTTCCCAGTACCAACATTGAAGATCCCAACTTTGCGGGGTTTGGCCTTTTCAAGAGCTTTTACATGGGCATCAACCAAGTCCGTGACATCGATGTAATCACGTACGCAAGTCCCATCCACAGTCTTGTAGTCTGTTCCTTTAATCTGCAGATAAAAAAACCAAATAAACATCTACAAAGATCTTTTGTAATGATGACACATAGCAAAGAGCGTGACAATCACCTGCAGCCCGGGAATGATGCCTCGGGCAGCATCAAAGCAAGCACCAGAGATACGTCCATGCTCTCTGAGTTCAGGTCTTGGAGCTTCACCCAGTCTTCCTTCAGGATCAGACCCAATCACATTGAAATATCTGAAAAAAACTTAAACTTCAGGGGAGGAGAAAACAAAAACAGAGCCCTAAACACACACACATAACAAAAGAATTAACTAACAAACCTCAGGATCATAACGGCCATATTGGAATTTTTGGAAAAATCCAAGATGATATCTTCTGCCATCTTCTTAGCCTTTCCATAAGGATTGATTGGGACCTGAGGAGTTTCCTCTGTTATTGGCATCTTCTCAGGCTCTCCATACGTAGCACATGTGCTTGAATATATCAAAGTCTTCACACCGTGAGCAGCCATCGTCTCTAAAACTACCAACGTGTTTGATGTGATATTGTGATAATACCTGCAAATGACATAACATCAAGCTACTTAGCTACTATATATACATATATGATTCACAACAAATTTGACAGTGAAGGTCAAATCTTTCTTGAGAAGGATCAAGCTCACTTGAGAGGAAACTCTGTGCTCTCTCCAACATAAGCAACAGCGGCGAAATGCATCACAGCGTCAAATGCGTTTTCAGAAAATATTTTGTTAACCTGAAAACATTTCTTCCTTAAAAAACACACAAAAAAAAAAGTTTGCCAGTTGTTTTATTAGGGGTCTTATATGTAAAACCACAATGAAGGATCATACCGCATTTGCATCTCCAAGATCAGCATAAATGAATTGGAGCCTTCCAGGTTCTGGAAACAGTTGTTGCAGTATCTTGACTGCAGCGAGGTTCCCTCGAGATAGATTGTCCTGCCAAAAACATAAAAAGATTTACTTTTTTACTTGGATACAACACAAGAAGCATGAAGCTATGTAATGTAAGGCAATGAAGATGCATTTCTACCACAATGGTGACTCGGTATGAATCTTTAAGAAGGCGTAAAGCTGCATGTGAGCCGATATATCCAGCACCACCAGTGACTAGAACATGGGTAACTCCTGGTTCATGTTGAGAGAACTGAAAGATGAATGAAAACATCATAACAACCACTCAAAACATTATTACTTCAACAATGAGAAAGGGTATATCAATAACAAGTTAATAACATTATAGGAAGTAATGTACCACGCTTGGGGTATTGAAGGTTGGGGATTGCTTAAGCAAGAGAATGCACATTGCTGTAAGTGTCATGGCCATAAGAATCTTCCCCATGTAATTGTTGTTCTTCTTTGGGTCTGCAAAATCCAATCCTACACTCCAAACATCACCAACACGTGTGAATTTTGAATCCAAATTAGAAGCACAAACAAAACAAAAAAAGCTTTTGACTTTGAACTGGAGCTAACAAACTCCAAAAAACCTGGAACCTCTGTACCAACTTACCAACCACTGATGTCAACTACTTATAGACAAGAAGGCCTAAAAAGACCTTACCAAAAAAAAAAAAGAAGGCCTAAAAAGATGTGAAAAATCAGAGTTCTATTATAGATGAGTACTTTCAAAAGGCATAGATCTGTTCTGCCTCCCGATTCTTGCTCTGCCAAGATTCAGCATTTTGATTCTTAAAGTACACAGCTTAGTGTTCAGTTTCAGCTGCAAGAGATTAACAACTCGAATGTTTTAAAAATTCACATCTGCAAAAACCTCAGTATTCTGCTTAATTATATGTCTTTTAAATAACTTTGGGAATACGAAGTAACTCCAAAATGGGTTGGTAGGTCTTTCAGAAAAATGAAAGGATAATTAGATATATATAAAAAAACTACTACTACTACTAGTCTACATATGCATATAATCACACCGACACAGAATTTCACAAAAACAAAAAAAGGCCAACATTGTAGCCTGATGATCAGGAAAACAGATGAAAACTCTAGCTAGAAAGCAAAAAATGTTGTAGAAACTGGACTTGATCAAGAAGCAGAAACGGAAGAACAAGAAAGCTTAAAAACGACATTAATATCAATATCAGAGCGAGAGAGAGAGAGAGAGAGAGAGAGAGACGAACCTGATAGAGGAGTGATAAAGACTCAAAATTTTCTCGTGGGTTCTCTTCAATAGTAAGAACTAAGAAAGATTCGATCTCAAATTCTAAGCAGAGACGGAGAGGAAAAACGTATAAATAAGGAAAGCAAATAGAGCGGTCTTGACGGTGAAAGACTGAGAGAGAGAGAGCGAAGAGCTATAAAGTTTGCAAGTAAATGATAAAACTTTATTAAATGAGGTGTTGTTTGTTTATATAAAAAGAAGCAGCGAATGAGATTGCAACAGATATTATTAAGGGGACGCGGTGATTGGAACGAGGGAGCCCCAGCATCTGTGCGTCCTCGACGAACTCTCTGCTGACATGTCGGTAAAAAGACTCTACTACGTGTCTTTCACTTCATGGCCAAAACTTTACGACCTCTTGACAAAACACCATTATTACTATGTACAAATTTATCGAAATTGTTACTATAATGATATATTGATATGAAAAACAAATATAGGTGGCTGTTAGTATCGTTGCATGTGAAGTACTTTTATTCAATAAATTATAAAATATTTGAAGTGATTGTAGTATAAAATGAGAAATTATGTTTAATCAGAACTTTTGAAACATTTTCCAAAACTGAGTGTTATAGATTTATTATAGTTATACTAATTTGTACTTATTTTATATTGTAAGCATAACTATTAATGATTCTAGGTGAATTGCATGAAAAAATTAGAAAATCCAAATTCAAAAGGACATCACTGTAGTTTTATTTCGTAGTTAATATATTTATCTCAAAAATATACAAACTGATAACTGTTTTTTGTTTAATATAAAATAGTGGAACTTTTAATATGGAAAAATAATTGACTTCATTGCATTTAGACAAGTTTGCAACTACATCTTTGAACAAGCAAAGCAACCGACAGTAGTACCCATGCACATTGACTTGTTAGATCTCGAGACCATATATTCCTCCCTCTATATATTTCGATTCTTTATCATATACATCTACATTCCATTCATTTACTATTAAACTAATTTCATATTTAAAAATTGAATTATACTAGCAAGTTAAAAAGACCATATTTATTAAAAATGAAGTGAAGTGAACAACCATATTTGTGTTCTATTAAAAATGTGATATAAAAAAGTAAATCAAATAAAAATGTGTAAAAAAAAAAAATTCTTTATGAAACAGCAAATTTAAACTTAAACCTTAAACTCTTCAGGTCTGTTATGGAGCAGGCCTAACGGGACTAGGCCTTTTAAAACATCTCTGCGTTTTTTTATTGGTTCAAAATGAAAATAGTTAGAAATTTTGAGATTGAAAAGTACCAATCTGTAAAAATTATTAAAGTAGGTGCAACAAAACGAAAATATCTGAAACATCCTTTAGATGGTTTTGGGTGTCTCTCTGGTTCGCCAGTAAAATTATGACCGCAGACTGAAAAAAAAAAAAAAAAAAAATGGCGGCATCATCGTCTCATCTCTTCTTCGCACTCCCTTCGTCGCGTCTCCATACACCTTCTCCAGCTGCACCAAACCGGAACCGAGTCCGTGTTCTTGCGAAATCATGCCCGGGGAATCAGACCTTCGATTCGGACAATTCAGATTCTTCCTCGGAGACTTCCAACAAAACCCAGGTTAATGATCTAACTTGGCCTTTCTTCGTGCAATATTCCGAGTTAGGGTTTAGGAGATTTGTACCAGCTGCAAAAATTAAAATTCAAATGATCGTTTCGACTCTGTGATGGTTTTAATTTGGTGACTTACTTTATACACAGCTACTTGATTTGTCACATTCTCTAGTTACTATTGTGTGTATTGTCCTAAGAGAAGAAATTTCAAGTCTTGGTCTTTAGTTCTGCTACAAATTTGTGTCTTTGTTACTGTTCACTGTAAATTTGGAGCTGAGCAAGTTTTTAGTTGTGTTTGGAAGTGCTTCCATTAGCTCTTAGTCTTAATTTCTAGTATTGAATTTAAAAATTGAAGTGGAGACTTGACTTGGCTTTGTGTTCTTGGCTGCAGCTGGGTGATCAGAAATCGGTGTCACGGAGACAGTGGATGACGGCATGTGTGTGCGGATCCGCAGCTTTAATTAGCAATGCTTATACCTTTGTCTCTGTGGAAAGTGCAGCTGCTTTAGACAAGAAACCAGGAGGTTCTTGCCGTAACTGTCAGGGCAGTGGTGCTGTTCTTTGTGAGTCTCACTCTTCTTTGTTTTCATATTGAGCACCTTGCTATATTAAAGGTCATATTGAGCGAGCACCTTGCTATGTTTTAATGTTCTCTGTGTTTCCATTTGATGTACCTCATGAGCTTACTACTGATGCCATCATGCCCATATGGTTTTAACTGTATTTTCTTATGATATTAGGTGATATGTGTGGTGGTACAGGAAAATGGAAAGCTCTCAACCGGAAACGTGCCAAAGATGTGTATGAGTTCACTGAATGTCCAAATTGTTACGGTTTGTATCTCTTTCCTACTATTTCTTTAGTTTGGTGACGCTTGGGACAATGGATTTCCCTGATTAACTGGTGGCTCCTATTGCAAATCAGGTCGGGGTAAGCTTGTTTGCCCGGTCTGTTTGGGTACAGGTTTACCAAACAACAAAGGTCTTCTTAGAAGGCCTGGTGCTCGCGAGCTACTCCAAAAGATGTACAATGGTCGGCTTCTTCCCGATTCATGAGCAGGTAGGTATGAGTTCATTTTAAGACTTTCACATGGAGATTATTGGTCCGTTTACGAATGAAAAGCTTGGTGAGGACATACTATACTAGCATAAACCACTATAGTTTTTCCTGTTTCTCATCCTTCCTTCTCTTGGACTTCTCACAGATTGTGTGACTGCAAATCTTGCTTTTAAGCACAGAGTCAATAGACATGATTACAGCAGCGGAAAAAAAACTTACACATTGAGGAAGCATGGAAAGTATAGAAGAATTTGAACAATTCAACATGTTTTTGTAATGTTGCTAGGTTTATGTTGTAAATTCGATAATCCTTAAACTTTCCTTCTCCCGCAGACCCTGATCACCAACATGAACCATAAACGAGTCCCTGAGCAAATGCTTAGGTATGAGCCGAAGAAAAATGTGAGTGTTAAGTGTATATGCATGATAAGGTCTCTTGGCCTTACTAGTTACTACTTCTTCCGTCCTTTTTAGCCTCATGGCCCTCATCAATATTATATAATACGCACACTTAATTATGGATTTAGGCATATAAATTCGCACTCATTTGTACTTCATATTTATGGACCTCTATGCCTTGGACACTCTTCAATTCGCACTCAATTCGCACTCAATTCGCACTCATTTGTACTCATTTGTACTTCATATTTATGGGCATCACAAAACAATGCCTTGGACACTCTTCAAATTTTCTAGAACCATATATGTTCCTTACATACCCATCATTTCATATTCAAAAACAATAAGTCTAGTTGGACTTAACAAGAAACAAACCAATGTTTAGAAAGAAAAAAAAAACAATTTCGCTAGGGTTCGGTAAGCATACAATGATACAATCATACAAATGTACAAAACAATAAATAGGATAGTGAAATGTGAATGTTAAGAATATGTTAAAATGTAAAAAATACAGCTGGTTTCGATATAATTAGACTAATTCAATGAGCTCTAACCAAGCTGCATGAGAGACACATGTTCATGTGCATGCCTCTATATTTATTATTAGTCAATTTTCATGTTTCTCCTTCTGTTTTCAACCAATTTTCATGTCAAACGTACTGTTATTTTTATTGGAAAAGTATGCATGCAGCAGCCAACATGCGATGCACATGCATTTGTAATTGTGAAATCAGTCCACTGATTTTCGAATTCGGTACATTCGATGTTTTATAAATATTGGCACCATTGAATTGCGTTTTGTACGTAGGTAAAATATTTTTAAAACAATTTAAATTTTCGTTAACTTGTGTGAAAAAAAAAAATACCAATGAAAAAATCCATAGGCCTATATATACTCCTCACACTAAACCTCAGCTAGCTATTGCAACAGACAGAAGCAGATTAAAAAAAAAAAAAAAAACACAAAAATGGCTTCTTCAGTCATCACTATAGCCCTAACCCTAATCATGATCTTCAACCTCACGCCGAAAGCAACCGTTGCTCGTCGTCTCAGCGATCAGAAGCCGAGTGATGAAAGGGTAGCCACCACTTCCGACGAAGCGAATAACCTGCCTTTTCCACCCGGGTTGCCATTCAGCGGCGTTCCTCCGTTACCGTCACTTTTTCCGCCGTTTGTGCCTTCTCCATTCCCTGGAAACATCCCACGTTTACCGTTTCCGTTTCCGATGCCGTCATCACCTCCGGCGCCATCTATACCTGGCTTCCCTGGCTTTAATTTCCCTCCCCTGCCGTTCCTCACGCCGCCACCTTCGTGAACGTATAGGTTAATTAACGCCGTTGTTATAGTAAATAACTATCACGTTTGAAATAAACTCATGGTAATATCGAAAAGGATCATGTGTACTCGATGATAGTAGTATAAATATAAATTATGAAAAATTAGTTAAGATATAGAGTATGTGTCGTGTCTGTATCACAATGTTGATCTAATTAATGAATAAAGACTTCGGTTTGACCAGTTTTAGCCCTGAATTAAGATCTTGGTTTAAATCGGATCTTTGGTTTGTCCGGTTACATTTTACAGTTGAACCAGACAAAACCGAATTGGTACGGCCGGTCGCTACTTAGACGTTGAACAACAAAAGTTACAATATTGCAGTTAGATGAGAGAGAGAATATAATGCAAGGATTCGATCTCGATGAAAAGAAGTCTAAGGAAAGGAAAAATTGGAGAGAAGGAAACATTTCAATGTTGTTGTACTCATAATCGATAACCTTCCCAGGTGGAAGAAACTATAGTTATAATTACAACTCAATCCTAACAAGTCTTTATCATAAAACTAGAAATTAGGTCCATAAACGGTAAAGGCCCACTTGAGCCCATTATTCAATATCTTAATCATAATAAGTTCATAACAC
Source organism: Camelina sativa (assembly GCF_000633955.1). Lineage (NCBI taxonomy): Eukaryota > Viridiplantae > Streptophyta > Magnoliopsida > Brassicales > Brassicaceae > Camelina > Camelina sativa. Next base: position 18,944,457 of record NC_025690.1, read on the forward strand.
TCTCTCTTCTGACAAATATTCTTCAAGTACGGTTCAAGTCGGACTCAAAAGGTCTTCCTTTGATGGATTTCAGTATCACGGCATATTCATTCATTTCCAACGAATCCTTCTCATTCTTATGGTTCCAATACTCCTCTAGGCGATGGTTCGGGTCAAGAGCCTCAGTGGCCTGGAGAGATGAAGATGATAAACTTGTGTTAGAGAGACCAGGTATCAAACACAAGACCCTAAAAGTCGATTCGATTAGTTAAAATTTTACCTGAATTACAAACTCAGAGCGGAAACCGAACATTTGTAGCCCGTCGATGTTTTCCAATGTTTGAACATTTGTCCTTGGCTGCTGCGTTCTGTTCTCTCTTTGTTAACCCTCTTCAACACCATTTCCCAGCATTTCTGAGCTGAGACATTACAGAAGGTCTCTTCTTGAGACCCTTCCAAAGTAACCTGAAACGTTATTAACCAACACACAATATAATGTAAGGCAAATTCCAAGCCTAACACAAACCAATAAGAATTGAAGGGCTCTTACCCTGAATAGTGGACCATTAGATCCTGCATCTTCTTCAATCTCAGACATGTAACAGCTAATTCTCATTGGATCTAGCACGTTATAGAACTTAACCCGACTCTTAAACCCTGTACAAAATAAAGTACCACAAACTTAAGCTCTTTCGACTCATGCATATATGCATTAATGAAATTTATCTTAGGTTATTATAAATGGTTTAGGGAGATGTGCATGCACCTTTTGGAAATATAGCATGCTTGCTATACCAAAGATCTCTGATAACCAAGGAACCGAGATTTATAGGCTCGATAGAGAGAGCAAAGTTCATCATGGATGCATCATCACTGGTCTCTGAAGAAGCATTCAACTCCTCATCCAATTGAAAGTCAAGATTCACATCAAAATCACGAATTCTATGTGGTTCTTCCTCAACGGTAACCGGACTAGATTCTTCCTTCTGAGAGCTCTCTGAAGAAGAAGAACCGAACTGAAACTCAAGATTGGGATCAAAATCACGTCTGATCCCTGGTTCTTCCTCAACGATAACCGGACCACATTCTTCGATGGATTTAGAAGTCCATGTTATATTATCATCTGATTCATAACCTTCAAATGCTCTGGCCAATGAGCTTAACTCATCTGCGGTGTAACGATAGAGGATGAAACGATCACTCTTTTCACATGAACAAAGATCGTTCGCGTGTTTCGTGCAAGTGTATTCTCCTATAGAGCACTTGGTGCAGCCGGAAGCAGTGAGATGCAAGTCACTTAAGCAAAAGACGCATTCCTTTTCACAGTCCAAATCAAACTCCTTCTCCATTTTTAGGTAGCTGAAACCATTTCCAAGAGCCTCAATTCTTCCTTCTTCTAGACGCAACCGAGCCTCATCAATTGCCTTAGTAAGTTCACCATTCTTCCCACAGAACGTCTTCCATCTTAAATACATTGTTTTTGCTTTCCCAAGAGGTGAGACTTCACGAAGGGACTTAACAGCTTTATATTCACAAAGGAACTTAACAGCTTCAGAAGCTGCTCCGAGGAGAAGCTTGTCATGGGATAGAGAAGTTTTCCTGGTCTCTTGGCTATAAAGTTCGATAGCATTCTGTCCGTAAGGCAACCAGTCAAGCGTAGCCAAATTCAC
>NC_025690.1:18946546-18996613 GCF_000633955.1 Camelina sativa
TGCTGAACCGCTCGGTAAACCGGAACTTCCTCAGCTTTCAAGATGGAAGGAGAGAACTGAGTAACAAGTCCATGAAGTAGATCAGGTTGCTCCTTAAACAGATCTGGTAGATGTCTTCTCATCGCCTGCTCCAGCGCAGTTGCATGGCTTCCTGGAACTCCATACCATACTTTTGGGGAGCCAAAGTGATTATAGTTCACTGAATATAGGTGATGGTCCTCGACATGCTGTTACGAGAATAAAAAAATAACAAACATTTTTGGTGAAACTGAGAAAACCAAAAATAAAATAAATGATTAGAGATCTGTGAGAGTGTGATCTTACCCAACAAAACGTCGAGAAACACATGCCAACATAGAGCCATGGCACGACAACACCTGAGATATCACAAGGCTCATACGACAATAAAGAGCCAGGAAGACGAGGTAAGTTATTCAAGTTCCAACCAGAATATATGTATTGATCCACTTCAGTATCTCCAGTCAACATGTTGACTCCTTTGTAAAATCCACTTCCAAGCACCCGTCTCTCCAAGTCTGCCCCATAGTAGACCTGCCAACCACAGGTGACAGGACATCTAATGACAAAGCTGTTTACATAAACAACTAGCTATCTGGTTTTTTAGTTATATTTTAAGAAACGCTTATAACATTTTCATTTTTAGTTATTGTTTTGGGCTCAATTTTTTTTTTTTCAAGTCACAGAAATCTTTTAAGAAACCCACAAAATCTCTTATATAGGGAAGAATCTATTAAAATCTCATTTTTCCTATTTTTTATGATATGGTCTACTTATTTTTAGAATCATGAATCAAAAACCAAAAATATGTAGCCAGCCAGTCAAGGGGAATGTAAAATGTACCTCGACTTCATCTGTTGGTTGCTCAATGATCCTCCAGTACTCTCCTTCGATTTCGTTAACAGATGGGGCCCATTCGGTATCTGCAGCATTGTCTTTTCTTTCGAAGTATGATTTCTTGAAAGATCGATCATATTTCTCAAACTCCTTAAGAGTGAAATCTGAACCAGAGTTGAAACCAAATTTCTCTTCTTCGGTCTTCTCGGGAGAGGAAACAGAGCTAGAGACAGAGCCATGTATTTTCTTGGGTAAAGCCACACTCGGCTTTCTTCCTCGTTTACGTTTTCTTCCCTTAGGTTTCTCCTTCTTCTTCATGGCCTCTCTGTTCTGAAGCAGATCCACAATCTGAATACGGGTTGGGAACTTTGTCTCCTCCCATAAATTTCTCTCCATAAGCCGACAAGGAGGACACCATTTCAGAGGTGGTACGATTCGACAAATACCATACGGTTCGGCTAAGTGACGTATGCTTTCAATGTAAGCAATTGTATCTTCAAACTCCTAATAACCAAAATTCAGAATAAAAAAATATGGAAAAAACAAAACATCAACATAACCTCTGAAACACAAGATGGAGAACAATTAGTAATACCTCTGATGAAGGGTGGAATGTAATAGCTTCATCAATGTTTGGCCTCTTAGCTTTAGATGGATCCCATCTAGCAAGAACCTACATTATGTCAAAAATAGGTATTTGTAAGCCTTTATGGACTACATTGGATTGGTGCAAAGTAAAGTTTACGCTCAGCTCCGAGAATCACTTTGGCCTTACCTTCCGATGACGGGGACTAGTAGGAGGGTCTACATTAGTGTCCTTGTCCTGAAAAAAAAAAAAGGACATTAGTATGCTTGAGAAAAAAATCAAGAGAAAATTAAGATGGAGGAGACTACACTTTGATAACGAAAAACCTCACAGTTGGATTCCAATACTAAATTCAAATATAGTGATGGTGACATTAATATGCTTGAGAAAAACATCAAGAGAAAATTAAGATGCTAGGAGGACGCTACATTCTGATATCAAAAAACCTTAGAGTCGGATTTCCAATAAATCCAAATAGCAAAAGTAAATGAAAGCAAAATGGTGATGGTGAAATTAGTATGCTTGAGAAAAACATCAAGTGAAAATTAAGATGTTAGGAGGAGGCTACACTCTGATATTGAAAAACCTGAAAGTTGGATTTTCAATAAATAAAAATAGCAAAAGTAAATGAAAGCAAAATGGTGATGGTGAAATTAGTATGCTTGAGAAAAACATCAAGAGAAAATTAAGATGCTAGGACGAGGCTACACTCTGATATCAAAAACCCTCAGAGTCGGATTTCCAATAAATCCAAATAGCAAAAGTAAATAAAAGCAAAATGGTGATGGTGAAATTAGTATGCTTGAAAAACATCAAGAGAAAATTAAGATGCTAGGACGAGGCTACACTCTGATATCAAAAATCTAAATAGCAAAAGCACATGAAAGCAAAATGGTGCACGGGAAACCATGACTCATGAATCAACATTAGTAAATCAGATAAGTAACAGAGTGCAACATTTAAGGCAAAAGTCATAATGCAAAACCTACTTTACAGTCTCAATATTGTCAAATCAAGTATGTCAATATAGAGTAAGATCTGTAGCAATAACTATACCAAAATGACAATACTATATACATGATTCAACAATAAATCATCCTCATAACTACTCGCAATTAATCGATGAGATCTTTAGAACTATGGGATTATTCGAAGAATCATCCTTAGAACTACACGATTGATTGATAAATCATCCTTCGAACTACACGATGAATCGAAGAATCATTCTTAGAACTATGCGATTTTTTCGATGAATCATCATCGAAAACATATAAAGAACATCAAAAGCTTACCTCTTGGATCTGAGCAACACTGAAAGGTTCCATCGAATTGAAACCCATCACTTCATTCCACAAAACCAAGGGGACCCTAATAAGAACCGAGAAGACAAAAATGAGGTACCCCAGAGGATCAGACAACCCTAACCCTAAATCCAATTAAAGTGGTCAGCAAATGGTTAAAAACATATTTATAATAATAAGAATAAAATCTGAAGATATCATACCAATCAAAAGGACAGGTCAAAATCTCTTATCCCAAACTGTGAGTCTGTGACCATAAAATAGCTTAGGCAAGTAAAAGAAAAATAAAATACCCGGAATTTGGAAAATTAATTGACCTATTAGTAAACTAGTATTGTAGTAAAGTAGTAATGAGTAAAGGAGAAGCAATCCAGAACAAAAGCTAACCGATTAATTACCAGATAAAAATAAATTTACCATTAAAAAATACATAGATGACTTAAATTATCGAAAATAAGTTGTTAATAAAAGGTACTAAGACTATATAAGTTCACCTACGAAACTTGTGCGCTAAGTGTCTTTAAAATTAAATCACCCTGATTTATCGCATAACATATTCAAATATAATGAGCTCAGTATTATTATTAACATACTATAAAAATTGGATTTTTTTTTTAGCGTATTTAGACAGAGATAGACAAAATAAGAAGATAGAAGCGAGACTGTGGGAAGAGGACGAGGAAGATGGAGCACAAATAACCGCCAAAAACTTAAAAAACTCGTACGTACAATTCATTTTAATTTTTAAGTCAAAGGTACGACATAGACCCTCCACTTCTATGTTATTTACATTTTTGTGACCTTATTCTCTTCTTTCTCCTCTTTTGTCCCTCTTCCGTAGATTTTGTATGACATTTGATTTTTCGGTTCGGTTTGCTTCGGTTCAATTGAGCTAATTTGATTTTTTGGTTCAGTTGTGGTACTTTGATTCGGGTTCAAGTTTTTTAGATTTTGGAATATTATTCTGGAATAGATCAACTTTTGTATATATATTATTTGTATTTAATTAAAATTATAATCTTTGGTAAATTTAGGTCTAGCTGGTTTGATTTCTCGGCGGGTTTTGGTAAGATTATGTTCGGTTTATTTGTGCGGTAGAAAATCCAACTAGTACCATTGTGCTCGAGACTAAATGAAACATGTCTGAGTTAAAGAGAAAATGGTTGAGTTAAGAATGTAACCCAACAATAATTTTGGCCGAGTTTCTACTTGATGGTTGATTTGTCAAAAAATTGACTGAGTTAATACTTTGACACGTCTCAATTAAGCTAATTTTATTCTTTGGTTCAGTTGCGGTACTTTGATTCGAGTTCAAGTTTTTTTGATTCGGGTGCCGAGTTAGTAGCAAAAGATCAGTTACCAGAATAACATGCAATTACGGCCGACTTATGAAGCGATACGGCTAAGTTACGTCATTAAACGGCTGAATTTGGCAGTCATGTTTTTTGTTTTTTAATTACTGTAATAATATTTATGTTGCGATTGACTTATAGTTTTGTTTGGTGGCTGGTTTCATTAGGTTGATTTACATGTTCGCTTGGTGGCTTTCTTGCCACTTCATCATTAAAAAAATGACGTCGAATGAATCATTCCATGTCATCATCACCAAAAGAAATATGAAACTATTTTTTCTAGTTGTATTGTTCTTCACCTTGTTCAAAAAGGATTTACATGTTTTTTACCTTGTTCTTCACCTTGTTCAAAAAAGATTTACATGTTTTTTACCTTGTTCTTCACATCAACAGAGATATCCATAACTTAATTTTTGAACATACAATTTGTTATCGTCTTCCTCATTATTCTTCATTTTCTTTCTTCATGCTCTGATTATGTGATGGATCCGGTTCCAGTAATTATTGTTTTCGATAATTGGGTAAAAAACACAAATATGTATTTAATACCGACGATAGAGGGTGTAGAGTTGTGCAGATAGATGCGAAAAAGTTGTCGATGTAGTATTGTTGTAATACATTTGTTTACTTTCAGTTTCTTTCTTGTAATAACTTAGCCGAGAAGCAATATAAATCGTTTGTTAAAGTTCAGTTTTTTTTCTTTTAATAAGTCAGTCGCAAGCAATATAAATCAGCCGTCATATGAATTTACACAACATTTCGTCTTCCGTGAAGTATTATAACTCAGCTGCAAAGCAATATAAGTCAACCATCTTATGAATCTACGCAACCTTTCATCTTTTGTGAAGTATTATAACTCAGCGGCAAAGTAATATAAATCAACTGTCATATGAATCTATGCTATCTTTCATCTTTCGTGAAGTATTATACCTCAGCTGCGAAATAATATAAATCAGGCGTCATGTGAATCTACACAACCTTTTTTCTTCCGTGAAGTATTATAATTTAGCCGCAAAACAATATAAATCAGTCGTCATATCAATTTACGCAACCTTTCGTCTTCTGTGAAGTATTATAACTCAGCCGCGAAGCAATATAAATCAGCTGTCATATGAATTTACACAATCTTTCGTCTTTCATGAAGTATTATAACTCAGCCGCGAAGCAATATAAATCAGCCGTCATATGAATCTACGCAACCTTTTATCTTCCATGAATTATTATAACTCAGCAGCGAAGCAATATAAATCAGTCGTCATATGAATCTACGCAACGTTTCATCTTCCATGACAACATTATAACTCAACCGCAAAGCAATATAAATCAGACGTCATATGAATCTACGCCACCTTTCATCTTCCGTGAAGTATTATAACTCCGCCGCGAAGCAATATAAATCAGCCGTCATATGAATCTATGCAACATTTTATCTTCCGAGAAATATTATAACTCAGCTATCAAATCGAATATATCTAACAAATCAATCACCATATGTAAATCAACGACAGCGACAACAGTCGTAAAACATCGATAAAAACCGTCAATAAGCCGAAAAAACGGTTAAATCACGGACTATTGTCGGAACACTAAAAAACAAAGATTTGACACATACCAGAACACGAAAATATGAACACAAGTGTAGACGTAATGAGACATCAATGACGAGGGAGAGAGGGAAAGAGAGAAAAGACGATATTAATTGTAGTTACACGCAGTACACTAAATATATTAGCCCTGGGATTTTAAACCGAACCGAACCGAACCGAACCGATATTTTTGGTGTTCGGTTCGGTTTCGGTTATGGCGGCTGAACTGATCGGTACAATTTTTTTTTTTTCAAAAAAACCAAAATATTTTGGTTCGGTTTTCGGTTAACCGTTTTTTTTTTTAACTTTTTTTTTTAATTTTTTTAAATTTTTTTTAGGAAAAAAACTAATAAAACCGAAATTTACCCTAAAATAACCGAATTTACCCTAAAATAACCAAAATAACCGAAACCGAAAAAACCAAAATATTTGAAATAAAACCGAAAAACCCGAAATTATCTCTAAATAACCGAAAAATCCGATTTTTTCATGTTTTTAATCAAATTTTGGTTAATTTCGGTTTTGAAATTTTAAAACCAAATTAACCGAGAAACCGAAATAACCGAACCGAAATATATTTCAGTTCAATTCGGTAAGATTTTCAAAACTCAAAAAAACAGAAAAACCGAAATAACCGAACCGAATTCACCGAAATAACCGAAGTCCCAGGCCTAAAATATATGAGTAAATGTTTTTAAAATATATAATCTATATATATAAAGTTAACTTTGCTCACTTCTCCCTCCTCCGTATCAACATCCACCTAATCAATTTTTTTTGTATAAAAATATTATTTTTAATATCCATTCATTGCATATTTATTACTTATAATTAATAATAATAAAAAAAATAACGAATTAACTAAATTTAAATAAATTTTAAAATAGTATAAAAATAATATAATATTTCTAGTAAATAATATAATATTTCTAGTAAATAATAAAATTAATAACTATCTAAAATGAATTAAGTAAAATAAATGAAAATTTTAAAATAGTAAAAATAATACTATAAATTTGTTTTAGTAATAATGTTATTATTAAAATTATAACCAAAAAAATGATTATATTCCAAAATTTATAATGGGTTAATGAGTTTTAGAATGTTAGTAAGATTTTAATGCATGGTGGAGTAAAAAAACAAGTTATGTAATTGTATTTATAAAAATCTAAACATGAAAGAAAATTGAAGTAAAATATTAGTTTCTAAAAAACATATACCATCAAGATATCTTATTAAATTTTACTTATATCACAGAAAAAAATTAATTACTTAACTTAACTTAACTTTTAATTTTTGATCTAAAAAAAAGATAATGTAAATGGCGCACTTTTTTTTTGGGACAACTATGAAAAAGAATTTTGAAATATAATCTATCTAAAAAAACAAAATTAATGTGAGAAAATATAGAAAAAATGATATGTAAGCCGTTACAAAAAGTGGCATGTGATTTATGTAGCATATCTCATAAGCTATATTATCAACTTGAGCTACAGTTTTATAACATAATATAAAATATATATAACAAATATAACATAGATGTATATATATATATATATATTATCAAATGTTTTTAACCCAAAACATTGGTAAAAACAACATATTTAAAGTACACTATGTTTCTTTTTTTGAGAAGACGAAGATAGGGTTGCATCACAAAATTAACATATGAGATTTTAGAAAAATATGTAATTTGGATTAGTGAATAGATATTTATTGTAGGGTTTAAATGTTTCATCATTTAAGCATTTTTGATTTAGTCGGAAATTATATTATGGAAGATGATGCATTTGGACAACCTTATTGTAGCGACATAACACTAAAACTGTTCAAAACTTTGTATATTTGCATTTAATCTAAAATATTGATATGTTTAAATGGTCTCTATAATAAGGTCAACGATCGACATTGACGTTAGAACTTTTAAAATTATGTTTTCATGAGATATGAGTATGGAAGAACTCTTTAAAGATAAAAGGTAAGATGATTGTCGACAAAATTATTGCGACAATAGACAATATATGATATATATAGATTAGTAAAATAAGTACGGCATTTATATAGATTTATCTTTTAATCTTCAAATTATATTTATGTTCAGTGGTTCTTATTGATAAAAATTTTAACTAAAATCCCACGTAAAATCGCAAATAGATATAACCATTATAACAAATAAATATTATCTTCAAAAATATATATGTTGTATATCACTGAGTAAAGTAAGTTTAATATTTATATAGATTTATAATTAAAAGTTAGAATGATTATATTTGAGCTCAACAATTTTTACTGATAAAAAATATTTAAAATTAAAATCTACAAATTCTAGTATATTATAATATTTATACTTTTCTGCAACATTGGAGTAAATTTATTAACTTATTTGACATCAAAAGCCAATGGCTTCATTTAAAGATGTTTCTCTATTCTTCCAGGAAAAAAATACATATATATAGGTCTCCGACAGTTGAGCTTTATTGCAGCTGGACAGATAAAATCCAAGATAAAGAGAAAATATAATAAATAACAAACCCATAAAGATGGAACAAATCAGTCACTGACGTCTATTATTATGTCTTACATTGGATAAGATGTTTCTGAGCTCTATTGTTGGTTTCATTACTAAAACCAGTTTTTTGGACCAAGCCTTGCTTCTTTTCCAAGTACCATAGTTTGGTTGTCTTGGTGAATAGAAACTGGATTCAGGACTGTTTCTAGCTCACCACAGGATGCTGCTATTAGTCCTGGATACAAAGAATTGTAATTTGATTCAAATTTTCTGAGCATATTGATATATAAAAAAAAGTTTTGGATTTGAAACAATGACAAGAACTCTGACCTAAGAACAGAGGAGATACTTTCCCGGGTCTCGATTTGTACTCAGGATGGAATTGAGCTCCTATGAAAAAAGGGTGGCTTGGAACTTCTACTATCTCCATGCGCTCCCCAGTTTCATCTTTTGCAGCGAAAGAGAGACCCGCTTTCTCGAGGCTTGCAACCATATCAGGATTCACCTGCAAGAAACCAGTTACTTGTATCAAGAAATGGCCAAGCTTTCAGAAACTAAAATGTGTATTCAGGCTTGCAAGAAACCATACCTCGTATCTATGGCGATGCCTCTCATCGATAAACTCTTTGTTCCCATATCTGTAAAAAGCAGTTTACATAAAGTAGTAAAATGTAGCATTGGGAGAATTGAATTGGATCAAGTTTGATGGTTTCTTACAGTCTTGCGGATTTACTGTCCTTGACATGAAAATAGGCTCTTCTCGAGCCTAACCGCATTGTGCCTCCCATATGAGTCGTGGAGCCCTCAGGCATGAATATGATGCATGGAGTTTGGTTTCAGGTTCAAACTCTGTGCTATTTGCATCAGGCAAGCAGAGAAGTGAGCGTGCAAACTCGATGACAGCGATCTGCATCCCAAGACAGATACCAAGGAAAGGGATATTGTTTTCTCGGGAGTATGTTGCTGCAAGAATCATCCCCTCCATTCCCCTATCACCAAACCCTCCAGGGAGAAGAACTCCATCTGCGTCCTGAAGAAGCAAATTATGCTATGTTTTGAATCATCAGGCTTCTCAAAGATTGCCAAAAAAAAAAACAAATAACAAACCTTCAGTAACTTCCAAGCAGCCTCATATGCGCGTGAATCCTGCCCAAAAGAGATACAAATTCTGTTTTAGAGTATTCATTAAGAGGCATATTAGCATGAACGTGATTAACCACACTTGTTTACCTCTTTCTTGGTGGTCTTTTCGAGATCACAAGATGGAACCAAATCAACTACAAGCTTTTTCTGGATAGCCACAGAAGCATGGAAGAGGGCCTAATTAACCAATGAGCAGGGTCATTAAACCAAACCTTAAGAGTGATGTGCCATGAGAGAAAGTGATGAATAAGTTTACCTTCAAGACAGAGAGATAGGCATCTGAGAGATCTGTATATTTCCCCACGATAGCGATTCTCACCTGTAAAACATTTACTTGGGTTTCAAGAAAGAGACATCGAGTTTTGAAATACAGAAACTATTCAAATCTTTGGCAGTTGAGACCCACCGGTACATTTAAATTGTCACTAATGTCTACCATTGAAGCCCATTTGCCTAAAGAAGGTTCTTTAGCAATACCAGAAAGGTTCAGGACTTTTGAGATTGCTTCATGAGCCTTCTGATCCTGTTTCATGGGGACAACGAGAAGTGTTGCATCTAATGAGTTTTGTGATAACTTTCGAATATCATGCATCACAGTAGTTGAAAAATCGTACATTCAGCATCGAAGGAATGTGCCAGATGTTGTGAACATCATAGAGTGAGAAGATATTCTGAATCTGAAAACAAGTTTTCAAGCTGATTAACCGAGAGTTTTGAGTAACCAGGAGTACAAGACAACAAGGAAAACTAAAACAAGATGCATCATACCGGAAGATAGCAAAACCGAGATAGCTTTGCTTTTACATTCTCTTCAAGTACCTAACAGTAAAACAATGTTGGAGTTTGTATAATAGAAACAAGAAGATAGACACCAAGATGAACAAGTTACGTTAAAACCTTTGTGCTCCGACAAGCTATGATATTAGGTGTCAGTCTCAAGCTTCGTATATCTCTAATGCTGTGCTGTGTTGGTTTTGTTTTCTGAAATAAAAGATTCAAAACAAATGAAGTTTTTCAAAGACATATTACTTCTGGAAAATGTATATACATACCTGTTCACCAACAACACTGAGCACAGGCACAAGAGTAACATGGATCAGGCAGAAGTTATCAGGCCCTACACTGTATGATAATTGGCTAAGTTCTTCAGTGAAAGGCCTGGACTCATTATCTCCTGCAAAAACACAAAAAAAATCTCTGTTTTTATATACAGAAGAAGCAAACAAAAAAAAATCCAAATTCCATGTGTTAAAATGTTACCTATAGTTCCACCTAATTCAATGATGCAAACATCAGGAGGACCTTCTTTTCCATCAACAGGAATCATTGCAACTCTCTCAACCCATTCTCGAATTGTATCAGTGATGTGAGGAACAATCTAAAAATCCATTACCAACCAAAAACATATAACTCAAAGTTTATGATGATGAGAGAGTAGAAATGTTGAAACTATCTTTCATTTACCTGAACAGTCTCTCCTAAATAATCTCCTTTCCTCTCTTTATCCATCACATCTTCGACGTTTTGTTCCAGGATATAAACGTCGAAGATGAAGTACGTGCTTGTAACTGGAGGTGTTGTGAGTGGATTAGGAAAAGGAATTACTGCAAGCAGTGTTGGTGTTCTTCTTCAGTCCTGTGGTCTTCGCGTTACTTTTATCAAAATTGGTATCTTTCTTTCATTGAGTTCAAAATGTATATGTAATGTTTGCTTACGGAACACTCAATCTAAAACCAGTTTTTATTATTTCTAGATCCTTACGGAACACTCAATCTAAAACCAGTTTTTATTATTTCAAGATAACAACATCACTTACGGGAAGATTCAGCAGGTAACTAATTACATTATGTTTATCTTTGGATTTATCTGCAACAAGTTCATAACTAAAGTACTTTTGTTGTTGTCACAGTATGTGATGGATAAAGAGAGGAAAGGAGATTATTTAGGAGAGACTGTTCAGGTAAATGAAAGATAGTTTCAACATTTCTACTCTCTCATCATCATAAACTTTGAGTTATAAGTTTTTGGTTGGTAATGGATTTTTAGATTGTTCCTCACATCACTGATACAATTCGAGAATGGGTTGAGAGAGTTGCAATGATTCCTGTTGATGGAAAAGAAGGTCCTCCTGATGTTTGCATCATTGAATTAGGTGGAACTATAGGTAACATTTTAACACATGGAATTTGGATTTTTTTTTTTGTTTGCTTCTTCTGTATATAAAATCAGAGATTTTTTTTGTGTTTTTGCAGGAGATAATGAGTCCAGGCCTTTCACTGAAGCACTTAGCCAATTATCATACAGTGTAGGGCCTGATAACTTCTGCCTGATCCATGTTACTCAATAGAATAAGGCATTTCGTCAGAATGTTTTTCCACACTCACATTTTTTTTTTTTAACATTCATTATATTTTACATTGAAATGAACGTTTGAACTCTGGAAAGTCCCTAATTTATATTTATATTGGTGTTACAACAAACTCATTCTGTTCCTTAGGGATGGATAAACACAGATATGATATTGATTTAAGCCTTCTTAGCTCTTTTAATTGAAGCTTTGTTGATTGCATCAGAGATCTCTCTCCGTCTTTTCGCATTGTTTTTGTTGATCTCTCCAGTATTGTTGTTATTGGTTTGAGCGTTTGTTCCTCCAGAGCTCTTGTTAGCTGCTGCTTTCAATGCTTCTTGCACAAACACCTTCAATCTCCACAAGGTAACATCCGTCTATTCGAAAAACAGAGAGAAAACCGTTAAAAAACCTGAAATTTCTAATGCCAAAACCACAAAGAAATAAGAACACGATTTTGGTGTTTACCTGAACATCAATGTCAAGCTCAACTTCTGGTGCTCCAGCCGGAAAACTCGGGTTGCTCTCTGAAACCATTTTCAACGCTTTCGACAGATCCTCGGGAGAGAGTCGACCTAGTGCTGCAGATAGTCCCTTCTTTTCTTGAGTGGACAGTTTCCTGTTCATTTCAAATCCAAACGAAAACTCTGTTAAGGACCCTTCAATAAGACCGTTCATTAAGGGTAAAATGATTTAACAGAGGAGGCTATTAACCTGCATCTCTGAACTACTGATTCCCGGAGTCTCTCCAGCTCAAGATCGATCTCATATAGCTAAAGATATGTACAAAGAAAACTCATCAAACCGGAGCTACTATATAATCAATGGCCTGAAACAGAGCAACAAGTAGAAAAAGGTTTTTCAAAGTATTTTGCTTACTTCATTGCTTAAATCCCTAGCCATTTCCGCTTGTGCAGCCTCCAGAGTAAGCTGTTTATTTGCATGCTCCTCAGCTTCTTCGTCTGCTTGTTTCTTTTCCTGTTCATACCAAAGCAATTCTTCTAACACACTATTATAAAAAGGGTGATTAATTGGAAACTGAACATTTGGTTTACCTCTTCTACAAGTTTAGGCATTATGTGAATCCATTTCTCCTCGAATTTCTGCAACAGAGATTGAGCCATCACATAGACATCTTCTTTTGCTTCGTTATACTTCATCGCATTCTTGAAAACTAGCCTAACATCAGCATATATCTCCCGGACATTGCTATAATCTGAACCCTCCATTTTCTTTTTGATCGTTCCCAAGTCCATTGGCTTCTCTATAACCTGATAAGTAAATGAACACAAGCTATCGACATATATCAAAAAAATCATTTCAACATTTATCGAAAACAGTTGATTTCACCATACATTTAATTTGGCCTACAGAGTAAAATAGCAAAGTTTGTAATCTTTACCTTGTAATAATCATGGAGTCCAAGTCCTTTAACATCAACAGGCTCCATGAACGGCCATGCCCATTTATTTTGAGTAATCTAAGGTATTAGAAGACGGAAACGTTCAAATGCAGCAAACACTGAGCAAAAATCTTTGCTTGGCAAACTAAGGAAGCATCAAACGAAGTAAATCAAAATCCTAAGCTTCGTATCATCAGAAGAAAAAGTGATAAGTTTTTCTTGCTTACCTGACGAAACATTGTAGCAAATTGACGCATAAGTTCAGGGCTGGAAACATGTTTTCCCTTTGTTTTATCTTTACCAGCCGAGTTACATTTCGAGATATTTGGTTGAGAAATCGCAATCTTTTTCCCTCCTGAGTTACTCTTAGAAGTATTAGTTTGAGCTGCTCCATCTTTGGTAGAGTAAAAGTGTTCAACTTCCACAACTTTTTGCTCAAGCTGCCATCACATATAGCAGTAAGAGACTCGACACTAAGAGAGTCATGGCGTCAAGTGAAAAGCAATTCATTTTACCTGATTCACTCTTTCAGTAATATCATCTATGCAAGTCCCAAAATCCTCAAGCTCACTGACCCCATTTCCATTGAAAACAACAAGCTCCGAATTCTCGACATCACAGTTTTGCACAAGCACAGGTTCCTCCTAAACAGTGACACAAACTAATCAAGAAAAAGCTTCAACACAGCTCCATGCCTTAAAACAAACTGCATCTTTCTACAATAAACTCAAACTGGTAATTGAGTCTGTATACCAGTTCTAACTACTTAAAAGTGTTCAAATTGAACAAAGTTGAAGACTTTATGATAACCCAAAACCTCAAAAGAAGGTGACTTCACAACAGAAGTGCTAGATTATGAGACGGAATAAGCCAAAATGTAATAAACAAAGTCTGGGATTGAATCCAAACAGAGGCTGCAACTTAACCGGGAAGTAAAAATAAACTTATGTACCTTGACATGTACAGACATTAGAGAAGAGTAGTAGTGACTCACGAGAGCTTTTTCGAAGGATTCAGAAAGACAGACGCAGGTCGGAGGAAGAAGAAGAAGACGGAAGAGAACGCGTTGCTCCGGTTTAGGGTTTACAACGAATAGGCTTTTTTCGAAAACTCTTTGTATCAATATGGGCTTCTCTGTTCGGCCCATTAATAAACTATTATTACAATCAACTAACATTACAGACAATTACGCGGTTTTATTACCAGCTAAAATATCGGGTTTGTTGCATCTTCCTCTTTTTAAAAAAAAATGTAAAATTGACTTTTTAGTATTTTCATTTTCCTCTATAGAAAGAAAGAAAAAAAAAATCATCTGAAACGTCATATAAAAATAATTATCTTACTTTTTTGCATTTTTAACTATAATACTTTCTTAAAACCCATAAAATATTTTCCAAAATCGTCAGTTAAATTGCCTATAAATTTTATATAAAAGAAAAAAAAAATTAACAAGGAAGTTGCAAATGCTACACCTCGCTACATTGGGTGTATAAAAAAATACTTTTATAATTTAATACCTAAAATACGTTTTCCTACAATTCTCATGCATTTTTTTTGGTCCTCTTGGCATTGGCCATGCCATTCATGTTACTACAATTAAAAACACTCGATTAAAATACTTTTAGCAATTTTTTATTGACCAACATAAAATTCTGAAGACACATTGTTCCAAATGCAGTATGGAGCCTAACCATCCAACAACAAAATAATCTTATCTTATTAACTCTCAAATCTTTTTACATTAAATCTTGTCAAGATTCTCAATTCATTTTGATTATCCACGCGTACCTAACACTGATTAAGTAGCTTATTTTGGTCAAACATGTGGAGACACGGATTTAGTATATTCAAATATTATCCTGTTCCTTCTTCTTCAGACCGCCTCTGTATTAACATCGCAACATGTTCGTCACTACTTCTCCACGCCGCCATAGACGTGCTTTCCACTTATGTACTCCCCATTTTTACATCTATAAATATATTTTTTCGTAGAATTCTAACCCAACCTTAAAAAATATAACTCACATTTGTCTACCAAAAAAAATATATATATAACTCACATTTTACTTTCATCATCTTCATAGTATTATACTGTCTGGGATTTCTGAGTATAATTGTTATGTCTCCTCCAGCATTGATCGTGTTAGAAGATAGTTTAGCCCACAAATGGAGCAACGACGAGTGGCAGGGTTTCAACGTTTATTCAGGAGACCAAAACCCTAACCCTAACATTAACTTCTTGGTGAAGAAGGCGGCTCCGCAGAATCAGATGATGGTCTCCCGCCCATCGGTGAACGAAGAAAGCTTCAGAATGGTCTTGCCTCTGGCCATGTCTCCGCCAAGAGACAACGCGGTGCCGCTTCCTGTTCTTCCCCAACCGATGATGAAACAACGGAAGAAGTTTAGCCACCAAGAATCCATGCTTTCTCTAAGAAAAACTAGGTATCCCGAGAAAAACTTCTACCAAGAAGAAGAAGAATTCAAGTGCAATGCCTTCTGTTTATCCCTCCCTGGGTTTGGGAAAAAACCTGTGAGATCACCAAAAAGCGAGGATTCAATGAAGAAGAAAATGATCAAACCTTCATCATTCTCAGATTCAACTGCAGTCTCCCTAAGCGCTTCCCTCGAGAAATTCGAGTGTGGCTCATGGGCTTCAGCGACAGCTCTAGCCCGCGAAAGCGGTCGATTGTATTTTGATCTACCGGTGGAGATGATAAGATGTGGCGGTGGAGATGTGCAAGAACCTGTGAGTTCGGGTTTCTTCTTTGACAAGGAAACAGGAAGTCTTGCTTTGAGAAGTGTCCTAAAGAAGAGCAGTTCTCTGTCGGGAAGACAGCTAGGTGGTTCGGCAGAGACATCACCACAACGCCGTGTCAGATTCTCGACCATAAATTCGGATTCTTGCCCGGCTTCGCCACGATCTTGTATAACCCCAAGACTGTTGAAAGCTAGAGATGACTTCAATACGTTCTTAGCGGCACAGAACGCGTGAAAACACACCAAAAGAATATTTCTCAGCTCTCACTAATTAAGACATTACAATAATATACATTCGTATCTACGAATGCTCGGTCTGTATATATCAGTGGTGAGATCATGTATTCATGTTCATCTTCTTTTTAGATTCGAGGCTCCTCTACGTTACAAAATCGATGAAAGACATTGAGCATTTGAAAAATATGCTCTGCTTTGATTTCCTCTGTTTTTTTTCTTCATAATGCTCCTTTTTTTACGAATGTGAAAAGTACCAAATTTTTTCCTTCATTATTTTAAGATTGGTACATTACACAAAATATAAAATAAACGCCAAGTACTAAAACCTCGTACATTCTACAAATCCTGTTCCAACTTGATGCTAGGAAAGTGAAAGGAGGTATATGTAGATATTATCTTTACAAGATGAAAACTTCAACGCCAACAACAAAAAAAAAGAGTTTGGTTAGTAATTCACATATAAAAAAACATATATATATGAATCTCGGACGTAGATCCAAAACGCAAACGCGCTCCGGTCAAACGTGAAAGCAAACAGATGAGTTAGAAGAAGAAAAAACGTATCATAGGTATGTATCGTTATCGTGTTGCACCGTTTGGTTTTAGTAATTTTCAGGTTCTTGAATCAACGAAAACGCGAACGACGTCTAGAATCATGGCACAACAAATTGGACATTTCCCGCCATTGTATTTTAGTTCGTTTGCGCATCTCATGCATGTACACATGTGCCCGCATCTGCAGAAATCAAACGGAATAGATATATTTAATAACGTTTTTTGGAGTCACCACCAAAGCAAAGTAATATATAGGGTTACCTGTATAGAAGTGTTTCAATTTGGGTTTCGTTACAAACGCAGCATTTGCGTTTCAGGGGATTTTCAAGGTGAACTGACTTTTGAAGTCCGGCGTTTACGTCCAAACACGTTTTGACAGAGTCTCGTAACTCAGACATTTCTTGTTGGAGCTGTAAAATGCTTGATCTCAATTCGCTTATAATCTCCATCTCCTGAAACATTTTTTTAAATGAAATGTAAATGCCAGCCTCATCAAAACAGCTGATAGCGACATTTCAACAAGAAAAGAGAGGCTCACATTGGAATGAAGATTGTGCATAGGTGTTGAAGGCGCTGAAGATTGTGCATAGGTGTGAATAGGTGTTGGAGTAACTCCTATGTCCTGAGAACTCCATGATCCTGCCGGAGACGGTGCAAATATCTGCGACGACGATTGGCTTAAGTCATCTCTGTCTTCATCTTTCTCTTCTTCTTTATCAGCTTCTTCAATCCGCTGAGCTGGATGTGTCTGAACACGGGACATTATAAGCTTATCGATCTTCTCTTGTAATCCGCTCTGGAGGAAACCCGAAACAGTTCCTCTGTTTGAACCATAACCAATATTAAGATCTTTCTAGAAAGTAATAAAGAAGGGTTTTTGACTTTGGTTTACCTCTCGAGAAGTCTACATATATCGTCTTTGTCAGATCTAGTGTTCATCACTTCCAGATACCGAGATTTCCTCAGATCTTCCCAATAAGTCCGAGGCCGAGATATTTCTGTAAACCAGTCATTGCTCATGTCTCCGTAATAAGACTGCTCATCCTCATACTCTTCTTGCTCTTCCCATCTGTTTTGGAACGAGGTTTCTTGTCTCTCAAGGAACGGTGTCTCTTCTTGAGTTCCATGCTTACCGCTTTCAACCTTGTCTGTTACCTCGTTGCCTAGTATCTGCGGTTCTTGATAATCAGTTACGCTTGTGATCATAGGGCTAGTGCTATTAGAATTTCTTTTCAAAACTTCAGTTTCGTTCTTGCGTAAGATTGCTTCCTCTGTGTTGCGGTTTTGAGGGCTTGAACGCTCTGTGGAAGGAGTATCTGGGATAACACTGATTTCTCTTGATCGCAATCTCTCTGTTTCTACGATGGATTGTTGTTGACACTTCATTCGTTCGGCTTCAGAGGAGGCGTTTGCTGCATTTTCCCGGAATTTTTCTCTGTTGCAATTTTAAGACTGAGGAGATGAGAAAATCAAGTTCATGAACTAGTGGCGTAGCCAAGCTCGAAGTCAACGCTAATGCATACGGCATACCTTAGATGAAGAATTTTAGAACAAGGTTGGACTCGATACAAATCACCTTTCGTGCTACCGCGATGACGATCTTGAATCGCTAGACCGCGTTTGAGACTCCTTAGCCGCAACATTGACTGTCCAAAACAAAAACAAAAAACAAGACTTCACCTTTTTTACAGTGAAACCTTAAAAAGGTTGTGAGCTGTTTTGTATAAGTGATGCAAAGTACGTACCTGGAGGCGACCGCGCTGAGAAAACCTAGAAACCGCGTTGCGTCCAAGAAGCGATTCCAATTCGCGGTGGCGTTCTCGTACCATATGCACAAGCAAGTCTGACAACGCTTGCCGTCCTCGGATTCGTGGCGAACAAGTAACCACCGGAAAACTTCTTTGCTCCGTCGTCTTCGGCGTTTCGACGGCACCGACATTATCTCGGGGAGTTCGCTTCTGTTCGTTACTCAATCTCCGTACCATTTCACCGACACGGCCCCATTTGCTCTCACCGGAATCAGAAACCGTACTATTCGGAGTCCCAGATTCAATCTCCAACGTCTGACCAGGACTCTTCGACTCGTTCTCCGACTCAGAGTCGCCGTCGATGGGTGGATCCGGAATGTGGATTTCTTGAACGCTCGCTTCTGAGCTGGTGCTCTCTGTTGATCGACCATTAGATCGGTTCAGCCTTGCCTCCCATATCTGCACAAGAGAAGAAGCACCTCCAGGACTGTCTGTAAAGTTATTCCCTTTCCTCGAACGTGGTTTCTCCGGCGATCCAAGACGACAGTTGTTGTTCTTTTTCCGCTTGTTCCCGATCAAAGAATTGACTCTGTTCTGGGAACCCTCGTCGGAGATCTCCGGAGGAGCAGTTTTCACTAGAGCTTTCAGATTCTTCTTGAAAACGAAATCGTCTTCGCTGTGCCGTTGGTTGCGATCTCTAAGGACACATCCGAAGCTAGGTCGTAACGAGGCCATTAAAGCCAATTGACTTATCTGTCAACGATTGCAAACACAAAGACCCATCTCTGATTTGGATCTTAGAGAAAAAGATCGATCCAAGGTAATGAAATAGAAATCAAAACCTTTCTCTTTTGAAAGGGAAAAGAACAAAAAAGTTGGTTTTGTTTTAGCTAAAAACAGAGCAACCAAAGTGGTGTGTTAGAATCGTAACGATGAAGAAACAGTTAATTCAAGTGAAACAGTATGTTTTGTTATATCTATATTTAGACATAGCACTTAACATTGATACCAAAATAAAATATTTAGACATAGCGACGAAAAGTAAAAGAAAAAAATGTGAGTCATAGAATTGTTCTGAGTCTATCCTCTAAACTTGGAAACGTGTCGGAGAGAGAGAATAAAAAAAAAACAGAGTGTAAAAAACAGGGGAAGACAGATTCGGACGAAGACAAAGTATATGTTGAGGTCTCGAGGAAGCTTCTACAAGTTGTTTTGTGAAGTTCTTTAGCGATGGAATGCAGTATTAAAGATCATTTAACTTTATTGGTTAGTAGTTATTTCTCCTAATTAGATGATTAATTAATGAAAATGAAAGCGTTGAGGTGGAGGGTCCAAAAGCGGAGACTCCAAAGGAGCCGTTGGGTTGAATTAGCCGTTGGCAAGTAGGGACTTTTAATTCACACTTATTAGTTTTCTAATTATCTTTAAAAGTTTTTTTTTTTTTTGGTGTGTCTACCATTAAACTTGTGGTTAGTCTGTTTTTTTTTTTTCATGTATTGGTTTGATAATTGAAGGGGAAAAAGATATTGGTTTCAACTGTTTTTGGTTTTGAAAAGA
Organism: Camelina sativa; assembly: GCF_000633955.1. NCBI lineage: Eukaryota > Viridiplantae > Streptophyta > Magnoliopsida > Brassicales > Brassicaceae > Camelina > Camelina sativa. The sequence goes on from NC_025690.1 coordinate 18,966,482, forward strand.
AAATAAAAATCATTACAATTTTGTGTTTGGTTTATTTTTACTTAAAGTGGGTTAATTTTAGATTTTAAATGTTTTTTATTTTAAATTTGAAATATATTTAATAACTAGAGAAGTTATTTATAGAGCATGAGAAGTCATTTAGATTTCTATATGTACAACAAAATATCAGTTGAACTGGAATTACATTTGGATCAACTACTCTCTTACTTAGGTGGAATTAGTTAGTTTGATTTATCTTCAAGATTTTGTTCCTAACTTAAAAATTACATACTGAAGTTGTGTACTATATAAAGTGTAGACGACGATGTCTAGTGTTTTAAATGTAGGAATATTATATAAGAAAATTAATAAGTAATTGTACATATGTTTTAAATAACTAAAAAAGAGTTTATAAGTACCAAAGTGGTATAGATAAAAATTCATATATATTCTAAAGATATAAGATTCGTTTCCTATGAGTTATGATCTACTTCATAAATCATAACTCTCTAGCACTTCTTTTTGATTCTACTGCCTTTCTTTAATATTCTTATATCAAAACCAAAAAAAAATCAGTTGAGTTCGTTTGAATGAAACATTGAAGTGCCGTAAAACATGGTTGCGACTTGCGATCAACAATCTTCTTGGTTTTCTTAATAATGAGTGACATGAGTGAGGTGAGTCAAACCAAACCAATTAATTAAACGAACAATTAGTATATATAGGGATATTGTATATAACTATATATGTAGAGTTTTAAATGATTGGCTGGAAATCGTTTTCCCAAACTATTGATGGTGAATGCAAAATGGGTGACGTTCTTATATTGTTTGCTGGTTATAATAGACCTTTCCCGAAAGTGGATTTGTCGCTGGAGGCAGATTACTAAATACATGTTCTAGAGAGCCAGAAGATATCCATGAATATGAATATTAGGGATGTTTTCAACTTATTCATTAGCAGAAACCTCATCCACAATATTTTATATGTGGACATCTATTACAACTACTAACTATAGATGAAACTACTTGTTGCGTAAAAAAATTGTATGTTGTAGTCCTATATCATACCATTTGCAAATGCTTGTTTGACTGGATATAAAAAAAAAAGTCTTTACCAAAACTCTTGATAATGTTAGTAGAAGTTATTGTGTTAATAGTAAGATTGATGAGATCGGCATGAGAGAACTGAGAAGGCATTACTCTATCACCGTTGAATTTTGTGGTAATACATTCTGAACCAATATTAGTAAGATTCAAAACTTTTTATTAGTCTAGTTTATATTCCAATCTCTCCTCTCCTTCTATCTTTTTGTAATTGATTGGTACCTAATTTAGGAGCAACCGGGAAGACCAAAAAAACAAAAAAAAATCTTCTGACCAGTGTTATGAAAAATGTTTAAAATAGGAACATGACATCGTTAAATCTTGTCATGGAAGAGACTCTTTGTCTTTTGTGTGGCTAATTTTCCGTAATTTAGTATTTCTCTTTCTCCTTTTCTTCACGCTTTTCCTTTTCTTTTGGGTAACTAGAATTTTGGTATAAGATGAAGAAAAAATAGTGTTCGTCGGCTTGTGTTTGTCTCCGACACCTCCAACCAAATCAATTGATGAGATTTGTCGTCGGCAGCTTTAAGTTAAGCTAAAAATCCATCACAGATTTACAACAATTTTTTTTTTTTAATTGTAGTAGTGTAATTATATATATTTTCAATAAGTGTAATATTGAGTGTTTATATAATAAACTTTGGAGTCATATATTAACCCCTTTGATTTGACAGTCTCCATCAATCCTCAAAGTTCACACCACAGACAAAGTTAAAAAAAAAAAAATCGTACCATCTTCGCTTTTTCTTTTATTTTCTTTCTTTACATAGCTTATAAACACTTTCCACGCATTAATACACAAAAACAAAAAGAAACACTGCCTCCACAATCTCTTTCTCTCTATAACTCTATTAGCTAAAGTTTACAGAAAAATCAAAACTCTTCTCTTGATCTTTCACGAGCTCCCCAGTTCTAGTATAACCCTCAAGTGACATCAACCTTTTTTGTTGTACCGCTTTAAGTTGTATTATAATATTTATAAGCTTCTTATCTTTTTTTTTTTTTTGACATCAAAGCTTCTTATCTTATATTGGTATAACATGTGATGAGATCTCCTCACATCATCATTTTACTTGCTCTCTTCTTCTTCCTTTCTCTAATCCTCCAGACCCATCAAAGAACCATTGATGATCAAACTCACCGGATTGGCTCCAACGTTGGAGACGTCAGTTATGTGGCAGTGACTTCGCCGGAAGGAAGAAAAAGGGAGAGGTTTAGAGTTCGGCGACCGATGAAGACATGGCGGAAGGGGAAGATGTTCGATGCCCGTGAACATGGAGTCCCAAGTGGTCCAAATCCCATCTCCAATAGGTAGAATATATATTTTAATACATAGAGCTTGTTGTATGAATGTTTTGCCTAGTATTATAGTATATCTCTTTGCTTCTGAGGCTGCACGTTCAAAAAAATAAACGACTAATTATGTTGTTTGTTGATTCAAAGTTTGAAATTGGCAGAATATATTTTATTTATTTGGAGTTAAATGGAAAAAATAATTAGACATATTTATTTCTTACAAAGGTTTTCGATTTATTTGGAGTTGATGACACGCTACTTTGTATTGTATAAAACACGGTACCGCTAAATCAGATACTAATGTTTGACTGACAATTAAAGATTTACGTGAATCTAGCAATTACGTTACTTTCTCTTATATATATATATTTTTAATATGTATATTATGTATAATTTAGCGAAGAACCATAAATATATATATATATATATATATATATAGTGCAAAAAATAGCAATGAGAAACAATTTTAGACGAAAATACGTCGAAGGGCCAAGGCCATGGGGGTCCCCGGGTTATTAGATAAACAAAAAAAACAAATACACATCTAAAAACGCACGCATATGTTAATAAATACGTAGTCAAGGGTTTGATGATGAATCATTTCCATTTTTAGCATGTTTTCTTTGAACATATCCACTATGTTCTATATTCCTGAAGCAATTCTAATCTCCCATGCAAAGATGGCAACCTGAAAACACATAACTTCAATATAGACTTGTTCAGTCGTTACTGTTCTTATATTGGTATTCTAGCCATTCGACACTTGTTACACGAAAAAAGTATATAGGGCATATAAATGACAGTAAATAAATATTAAGCTATAGATCACCTTCCAAGAGCCATATAATCAGGTGGCTAATTAGTCGCACCCGTAAACCAAGGCATTAAGAGTTCGACTCCTCTTCCAGCGTGGGAATCAACCAAGCTACATAATGTTTTCATTTTTCCAAACTACAGCAAAATGAAAGAAAAGACGTGAATTTTACATCATCGTTTACAAAGAACATACACTTCCAAATTCGAAACTAGGTAAGAATACAACGATATAATCGAGCTAGTTTAAAGATAAAAGAAGAGCAGAAACTCGCAAGAATACACGTACATAATTCCCAGCCGCCGGTTCGTTCGATTATGTGATGGTAAAAAAAAAGAACAGATATAGCTAGACAACGTGTCAACGTACGTACTTATTGTAAATTCTTCTAGTATAGTATAGTTGTGTCACATTAAATAGCGCCACGAACCATGCAGTAGGGATCCATACAAATTAAACTGTTCGGGTATTAATTATAGCTAGTACTTGCATGGTGACTTCAATTCAAGAGGTCCCCCAACATATACTGGCACATGCATAGCGACCTGCATTGATGTTGTGTCAAAGAATAGGTAGTGATGACTGATGATGATGATGACTAGAGTACTCCACAAGAGTATTATACTTTTTCTTATTAATGAGGACCTTAGACCATAATCATGGGCTGTCTCTTATAAGGGGTTGTTAAATTTTTTATGAATTAATTGTGTATTGATTCGAATATAAAAACCCATGATCTCTTAGATAAAATTTGTTTTTCCATTGGTAGGTTCTAATTTTGGATATCTTATTTTTGAAAATATTGTTTTTTAAAATTTAAAATTTTAAATAGAATAGAAGTGGTATAAATGTGTAAACATTAAAGATTTTTTAAAATTAGAAAATATAGCATTTTAATTAATTTTCAAACATACAAAACATAATAAAAACATTAATACATATTACATAATAAAAACATTAATACATAATTTTAATAATGATTTCCTCCAAATTTTGTCCAAATATTCTCAACCAAATCATCTTGCAAGCGTTGTTGTTTTTCTCGATCACGAACATCCTTTCGATTCTTGAGCATAGTAGCGACACATGAAGGTCTAGGTGTTGGAAGCGTGTAGTCAACTTCTGAAGCTCTACTTGACTCTATTTGTGCGAATTCAGTTTCATCAAACAGATTGTACCCATCTCGTTCGTCCTCTACTATCATATTGTGCAGTATGATACACGCTCTCATTATTTTCCCAAATTTTACCTTATCCCAAATAAGAGCCGGGTTTTTGACTATGGCAAATCGAGCCGCAAAACTCCAAAAGCACGCTCCACATCTTTACGTACCGCTTCTTGTTGTCTCGCAAATAAAGAGGCTTTTGGAGTTTGTGGCAGTGGAATAGATTGGATAAAAGTAGACCATTTTGGAGAAATACCATCCGTCAGATAGTAAACCAATTTATACTCATGTCCGTTGACACTGTATTTAACTTTAGGAGCTCGACCATGCAAAATATCATCAAAGACTGGAGATCGGTCAAGAATATTGATATTGTTTAATGTACCTGGTAGTCCAAAGAAAGCATGCCAGATCCTGAGGTCATACGAAGCCACCGCCTCTAAAACGATTGTGGGCTTTCCAGATCCGCGGGTGATCCATACGAAGCCCCTTTGCAGCCTTTACACCTTGAGGACGGGGATGTGATCCATCAATATCATTAACCGGATGTGCATCCTGTTCAGACCCATCAACACACACCCTTCCCCTCTTCACTCCATTGCCTTTAGTAGATGTGGATGCACACCACTTTTGATCGTACCTTAAGTCTCTCCAAGCATGCTCCAAGGTAAACCGATATCCTTGATCATCAAAGTATATTTGGTGTGCCAACTTCATCACATCATCTTCATTCTGTCCACTACTCTTCTCTCTTGTCGCAGTCTCATAACAACCAACGAACTTGCACACCAAGTCATTTATCCTCCCCCACCTCTGCTTACAATGACTTGCCTCCCTCTTTGGCCGACCTGCAACATTTGGACACTTTGCAAGGTAATCCGCAATCCTTCCCCAAAAGGCATCAAGTCTTTGTTGATTCGAAGTCACCGGATCCTTGCTCGTGTTGAGCCAAGCAGAGACAAGCATGATATCATCAATTGGTATCCATGCATGCCTTGTTTTGCGGTTTTCTTGCGGTGATGCAGGTTCAGATGGAGTTTCATCACATGGACTTAGAGAAGGATTGCCTTGGAGGTTTTGTGTTTCAAGTTGGCTTTGTAACAGATTCAAATAGCTAGAGGTGGGATGATATGGATTCATGTAGTCGTCGGAATCCATATCGTATTGTGTTTGTTGGTTGAAAGAGTTTTGGTGAAAGAGTTATGATGTTTTGGTGTTTTGGTTAAAGAGTTTATAAGGTTTACAAGGGTGTAATTGTTTTGGTGTTTTTTTTACTATGAAGAGGAAGACTATGAATTTATAAGGTTTATGTTTTTTTACTTTACAACTAATTAAGTCTTTACCTAAACTACAACAACCACACATTAAAAATCTCCACAACCAACTAACACAATACTTCAAACAATAACATCAATGACTGACTAGACTAATACCTACACTAACAAGTAGTAAACACATTTATCACAACCAACAAACAAAAGCTTTAACATAAATGACTCACTCTCATACTTTAACTAACATCAAATAAATGAAGAACGAAGAGGATGATAATTACCTTCCTTCATGGCCGACGACACACACTCTATACTCATCAATCCATCGACATCCTTTTTGCCCATTTAACCTCAAAACAAAAGAGAGACATACCACAAAACCGCAAATTACAATGAATATCAAACAAGGACAATATACTAAAGGAACAACACTAACTTATCATGCAAACAGAAGGAATGAAGCATACTACAACCAAAATCGAACAAGAACAATATACTTTGTTTTATGACAATAATGTCTAAACAAAACAAAAGATCACTTATCAATCGGTAAACAAACACAAACACACCAAAAACTATACACAAACAGACCAAACACATGGTTCTCAAGAACCCTAATCCTTTTAAAGCCACCCTTATCAATCGGTAAACAAACACAAACACACCAAAAACTATACACAAACAGACCAAATCGGAACACAAACACATGCACACCAAGAACCCTAATCCGTTTAAAGCATCAATTATCAATCAGAACACAAACACACCAAAATCAAATCAACCTAACAGTTTACCTAATTATATTATTGTAGTCAAAAACTTACCCTCTCAATCGAATTGATCCAATCTCTTCCGATTGAATCGCCTTCTCCTTCAAATCCCCTCCGACACAATCTCAACGACGATTGAAATCGCCACCGCTACAGTCGCCTCCGATAAGATCACCGCCGATAATAATCGCCTACGACCCAACACTCCATCGATTTTATTACCTCCGATTAAAGCATCTCTTTCTGACATCAAATCGAGTCTTTGATCGCGAGAAAAAGAGAGAAAGAGAGAAAGATGCGTAAAAAATAAATAATTAACCTTTTGTTTTCTTCTCTCAGCCAACAAGAAATAGACATGTAGCGTCTCGTAAAATCGATTTGAGGCTGTTATATTAGAGAGTCTCTTCTATTTTTCTTTTTCTTTTCATTTATTTTTAACCCAAAAAAACCTTAAAACCCCTTAACATCCCCCATAATCTTGCTCTTAATGGCTTAATCTGCTATTATTATAGTATCTAAATTTTTTTGGATCTCCACGGAAAAAGAAAATTTTTGGATCTTTCGATTTACATCATGTTATTGCGTATACATTATCAATAAATAATAACGTAAAAAACGCGTTTTTGAAAAAGGAATTCAAATAAATATACGTATATATATCTAGTTTGGGTCCTAAAAAGGCAAAAAACGGGAAAAGAGAAAGGAATAAAAAGGAAACCAGAAACGGCATAGTTTAGCGTGTAAAGGAGAGACAGATCTGGCATCCAAAGTTGCTTGCATTGCATTGGACCATCATTTTCTTTACATTCCTCAAATCCTCCTCTTTATCCAAACTAAATTATAGTATAAATGTATAATCCTAAAAAACATCGATTTATACACTCCATAGTCCATACCATACATTTAGTAGCCAAGTTTCAGCATTTTTTAGCTTTAAGAAAACTAACATGCATTTACCTTTTTTCTTTTTAGTTCAATTTGGTTAAAACAAAAAGGAAAAAGAGATGGTACCAAAACTTTTATTTTTCTTCAAATACAATATGATATGAGAAGAGAGGTAAACGTTATAAAATACTCGAAAGATATAATGGCTTAGTAAGCCATCGAAGCCCAGTTTGCTTACTCTATTGGGCCAAACCGAGAAGATGCAAATCCATTAAATATGCACTTAATTTCATAAACCGGAAACCAAACCGAGAAGATGCAAATCGAATTGTTTGAAAACCAAAATCATCGACTCAACCGTTCCAAAATGTGGAAACCAGAACAAAAACACCGGTTCGCGTCTGACTCGTCGTTGTTCTCTCTCTCTCTCTCTCTCTCTCTCCCAAGGTTTAACTTCGCTTTGCATCGTTGTTGAATCTAGAAAAAGCTCTCTAATTTTCCGATGTCTTTCAAATTGATCTAGCTCTCACTCAGGTTGATTTGCTGAATTTGAAACCTTCTTCTACTCTCTCCAGTTGATTGTGTAGAACAGTCGATGCTAGTTGTGGAATTGCATAGAGATTTTTAATTTGTCATGATGATGATGATTTATATGATTAGGCTTTTGTGTTGTTCACAAAGTGTGCAATGTTCTTGTTTCACCTAAATCATTTGTTTAGGGTTTACTTCAGAGGATTTGTATTAGTTGGTTGCTTTTTGCAAGTGATGATGCTTAAATTTAAGTTACCTACTCAGTTAGTTGTAATTGTGCAGGACCAATTTCATAACTTTCCAAGTTTTATTCAGAAAATGTCACATGTAATTGTTCGTTGCATCGATCTTTCTTAAGAGGCTAAAGTTCCTGTAACTGATTACAACATGGTCATGGTCACTATAGAGCCTGATAATATTATTGTTATTGGTATATGAGAAGGTACATTTATCTTGCAAGGTGGTACTTCTTAGCACCGTATGCTCAATTCACTACAACATTTTGCTATTTAATGTCTTTTGGACATTTTTTAGGAAGTGGTTTCCCACAGAGTAACTCATTTCCAATGTAAATGGACGGATCTTGAAACTTGACAAGCTTAGGTATGCTCCCCTCTAGTTTGTTGAACGAAAGATTCAGGCTTTGCAGAGAAGATATTGCTGCCAAGCTCTGAGGAATGGCTCCAGAAAGCTTGTTTCTTGATAGATCAAGCGTCTCCAAGCGACTCAGTTCTGAAATTTTCTCTGGAATGTTTCCTGCCATGGAGTTATTTGATAAATTCAGGATTCGGAGATACGAGAGTCCCAAGATTTCTCTTGGGATCTCTCCGCTTATGTTGTTTCCTGAAAGGTTTATGCTATTGACTATGTCTTGGTATTCACGAGCTCTCGTCACAATGAAGACTAGATTCTGGAACACCTCATTGTTTGTGCCTCGAGCAATGGCTGTGAGATTGCTGATGCATTTTGGAATTGGTCCCGAGATTTTGTTTCCGGAGAGATCCAGAATGCGTAGATTTGGAGCGCTGCAGAGATCATCTGGAATTTGGCCAGTGAAGGAGTTACTTTGCAGACGAAGCATGAACAGAGAAGACAACTTTCCTAGCCATGAGGGAAGCTTCCCAGTCAGTTTGTTTCCTCCAAGATCGATGTTCGTAAGTCCAGAGCAGTTCTGAAGACTCTCTGGGATTTTACCTTCCAACGCATTTTGGTTCAGAAGCAAGACGCTGAGAGAAGGCAACAGATCTAAAGACTCTGGTATTTGGCCTGATAAGTTATTCTCTGACGCATCAATTCCATAAAGCATGAACTGCCGGTGCCAACAGTTTGGCAAACTACCAGAGAAATGGTTCTTCCTTAGAGATAGAATTTGCAGCCCGGAGATATCACATAGAGATGATGGGATGTTGCCGGTGAAGCTGTTATGAAAGAGGTAGATATTTTGAATCCTTGGCATCAAGACGTCAATGTTCTGAGGAATATAACCCGAGAAGTTGTTCTCGTAAAGACGCAGCTCCGTTGCGTTTGTTGACCAGAGAGGAAAAGGGCCTTCAAAGCTGTTGGAGCTCAAGTCAATGTTGTTTAACTTTGGGAACGCAAGCTTTTGAGGTAATCTACCTTTGATTCTGTTGTTTGCTAGAATCAGGTAAGTTACTTCAGAAGAGATTCCTGAAAACCAGCTATCCGGTATTGTATCTTCAATTCCAGTGTTTCTGAGTACGACATAGTTGAGCTTGGTCTGTACTTGAAGCCACATTGGAAACGAAGGACCGATCTGGCAGTTCTCGATTTGGATTAACTCTAGTCTGAAAGGAGGAATCCAAGTAGATGGTACCTTGAAGATAAGAGATCTGTATGGTTCAGTTGTGAGACGAATGGTTTTCAAGCTTCTGAGATTCACGAAGTGAGACTTTTGCAGAACGCCTTCCCATGTATTCGCCATCAAGTTCAGATCCACGAGCTCCGCAAGCTTCCCGAAGCTTTCTGCTATCGACCCGTTCATGGTATTGTAAGAGAGATCAAGTTTCTTCAGTGACGCCATGTTTCCTATAGAGGAAGGGACCGAACCCGTGAAGGTATTCGATGAAAGATCCAGAGTCTGCAGATTCCTCAACGCTCCAAGCGACTCAGGCAATGCCCCAGCTAACTTGTTGGAACTGAGATCGAGAAAGACCAAGCTGTTGCCTTTGTTTCTAGACAAGGCGTCTAAGAAACCATTGAGTTGACCATTGAGTTCGTTTGCAGAAAGGTCAAGAAATTTCAGTCGAGGAAGGTCTCCGAGAACAGATGGAATCTCGCCCTGGAGTGCCAGATTATTCGACAGATCAAGTGTCTCTAGAAGCTTCAAGTTCTTGAACTCGGTAGGAATGGAACCTTCCAGAAAACACCATCTAAGGGATAGCTCTCTGAGGTTGGTGAGACTAAATAGCCAGTTGGGTATTGGCGTATTGAGAGAGTTTCCAGACAAATCAAGAACTTCAAGGTGCTTCAGATTGGCAGAGGAAGACAAAGAGAGAGGCAAGTTCTTGATCTCACTATCGGACAAACGCAACTCCTTAAGCGTCGTGACTTTGCTGAAATCCTCTAACCAGGTTTCACCGGCACCGCTCAGATTCACATTTGCCATGTTGAGGTACTTCAGAGAAGTAGACAGACCAGAAAGCCACCGGAGGTTGCTTACACGCAAAGAACTAGCGTAGAGATCAAGAGACTCCAGCTTCGACAAGTTCCCAAGATTGGCAGGAATTTCCCCGGAAAACGAGGAGGAAGAAAGATTCAGGTACCTTAGGCTAACGATTTGGCCGAGAAATTCTGGAATTTCCAGTCCACCGAAATCGTTTGAACTCAAGTCCAGGTAGCTCAAGAACTTGAGAATGGTCAAAGACTGATGTAACTTCCCTCGCAAGGAACTTCTTTCATACTCATCGGAGCGAACGTCTTGAACCGGGTTTCTGAGATCAATCTTGACGACGTGGCTGGTCCGTACGTCGCAGAGAACACCGGACCAGTTGCAACAATCAGGTCCGGACCAAGATTTGAGTCGACCCGAAGTATCATTGAGTGATGCTCTGAAGGTGAGAAGAGCTTGTCGCTCGGTGGATATGCATTTAGGCTTAGCTGCAGATACGAAATCAGGGACTTTTAGAAGTAAAATGAGAACCAGAGAGAAGAGAAAGAAGCTAGGCCTGAGCTTAAGTTTGAGATCCATACTTTTGAAAGCTGAGTATGTTTAGTTTCTTTTGTCGAATGTTTCAATATATACATGTTCGAACGCAGACATATTGGACCAGCATTGTATGGTATATGCATATACAAACAGAATAGATGTATAGAAATATACGCCTGTATCTTAAACAAATACGAACACGGTTTTATATCAAAGTAATGTATATAAAATATGAATATAGAAACGTGTTATTTTGCTGGTGCGCATTGAAGTAAGTGCAAATAGATATTTGCGCACCATTCAACTCACATGGCTCGTGTGGGGTTTGTTCTCTTTGTTGTATTTTGTCTATTTGAGGCACTCTTTTTTTTTTTTCTTTGACTTTATATTTTACAATTTATACACCGACGGACTCCTCGATTTTTGTTTTTATACAAAGCAATACGATATTTTCTTAAATTGGGATCTTGTTTTGTCCAAAAAAAAAAAATTGGGATCTTGTCCAATCTTAGCGAAGCAATTTCCTTATAAAATGGGCTTGTAAAGGCCCATTAAATTATCAGTTAACGAATCGTTTTGGTCCATTTGGATGTCTTAATAAGCACGACTAATTTTATTTTTTATTATAAATTTGCCTCGTTAATTATTTGGTTACAGAGACACTAATCATCAGAAAGAACATTCGAAATAGTTAGTCGCAGAGTCATGGTAGCTCCGCTGACTTTGCCAACTCGTCGTCACTTCCGTAGCCATTAAGCTGAGCTCAAATTTTTCCTCGAGAAAAAAAAAACAGACTCTGCAATTTGTTATTTTTTCCTCGAGAAGAATGTGTCCTCCGAGTAAAAAAGGAGCTGTCTTGGGCCCCTTGGCTGTGATTCTAGCGTTGACCATGGTGGTGGTGGTCAACGGGGTTTCAGCGAGATTCTTCGTGGAGAAGGGTAGCTTGACGGTACTTAACTCATGGACAATGGGAGGTAAGCATGACGCAGCCATCGCAAACTTTGGTCTCCCCAACTACGCCGGTTTCATGATCGGCTCCGTTGTCTACGCCAGCCAAGATGCTTACGGATGCGACTCTTTCAACAAAACCTTCAATCCCAAGTCTCCTTATCCCAAAATTCTCCTCATTCATCGTGGAGGTACAATTACAAAGAAAGTTCTGTAATTGGGCTTTTGCTTCGATTAAATTAGTAAAAAAGTTAAGCAATTTTGACTGTTTCATCAAGAATCTGGTTTTTTTTTTTGGTTAACATTGTGATTGAAGTTTGAAACTATTTTGGTTTTGATAACATTGTGATTGAAGTTTGAAACTGTTGTGATCGATTTTGAGGGTTTGTGAATTTGACTCTACTTTCCTTTTTTGTTTCTAGTGTGTAACTTTGCTACGAAGATATGGAATGGGCAACAAGCCGGTGCAGCGGCTGTTCTTGTAGCAGATAACATTGTTGAGCCATTGATAGCAATGGATTCAGCTCAATATGAAGATTCTGACTTTATAGATAAAATCAACATCCCATCAGCTTTGATCCTTCGCTCTCTCGGAGATAGTCTCAAGAAAGCTCTGAAAAGAGGTGAGGAGGTAATCTTGAAGATTGACTGGAGTGAGTCTATACCAAACCCTGATGAAAGAGTTGAGTATGAGCTATGGGCTAATACTAATGATGAATGTGGTGTACACTGCGATAAACAGATAGATTTCATAAAGAACTTTAAGGGAACAGCTCAAATTCTTGAAAAAGGCGGTTTTACTTTGTTCAGACCTCATTACATTGCTTGGTTCTGTCCCAAAGAGCTTCTACTTGGCAACCAATGTCAGAATCAGTGTATAAACCAAGGGAGGTATTGTGCTCCTGACCCTAAGCAAGACTCTGAAGATGGATATAATGGGAGAGACGTTGTTTACGAGAATCTGAGACAGTTATGTGTTCATAGAGTAGCTAAGGAAAAGAACACTTCTTGGATCTGGTGGGATTATGTGACAGATTTTAACATCAGGTGTTCTATGAAGGAGAAGAAATACAGCAAAGAATGCGCAGAAACTGTCGTGGAATCTCTCGGTAATAAAGGCCTTTTGTTTTCCTGAGAGATATCACAATCTGCTTGCAACTCTTTCTTTAACAGTGTCAGGGCCTTTTCTTAGGGTTGTCTCTTGAGAAGATCAAGAAATGCATTGGTGATCCTGATGCTGATGTAGAGAATGAAGTTCTAAAAGCTGAGCAAGCTTTTCAGGTTCGCGGTCACTTTCAAATTCACCGAGCTGTTTATTCTACTCTTTTCATGACATTGTGAAGTACAGTTAGGGCAAGAGAATCGCGGGGTTGTCACAATCTTTCCAACATTAATCATCAACAATGCTCAATATCGTGGTAAGCAGCTCTTCCTTCTCATAGATCATCAAAAAGTTTGAAGATTATACAATCTTAATGTGTTCCATGATCAGGTAAATTGGAGAGGACCGCAGTGCTGAAGGTTATATGTTCAGGATTCAAGGAAAGAACCGAACCTTCAATATGTTTAAATACAGGTCAAGTCCTTTTCCTCGAGTAAGATAGTCGTATTCTGTGACAAACATACTAAAAAAAATCTTCTTGAATCTTATTCTAAACAGATATAGAGACCAATGAATGTCTTGAAGCAAATGGAGGATGTTGGCAAGACAAAATATCCAATATAACGGCTTGCAAGGTATATAGTGATAACGAGCCATATAACAATACTTTTATCGTTCTAGAATCTATTCTATATCATCTCTTCTTTATAGATTACATGAATTTTATCAGGACACATTTAGAGGAAGAGTATGCGAGTGCCCTGTTGTGAATGGTGTTCAATACAAAGGAGATGGTTATACCTCCTGCAAGCGTATGTTTTTGAAACTTCCTTTTTAATATATCTCATTGTACACTTTTTTTCACTGGTCTAATCAAAAGTTCTTTGTTTCTCGTTCTTGATTACAGCTTTTGGACCTGCGCGATGTTCAATGAACGATGGAGGTTGCTGGTCTGAAACTAGAAAGGGTCTAAATTTCTCTGCTTGTTTGGTTAAGTAACTGCTGCTTTTTCTCCCACTTTGCTAAATTTTGAAACTTTTTCTGACTTATGTATGTGTTTGATGTAGAACTCGGAGACATCAGGATGTCGTTGCCCTCTAGGCTTCCGTGGAGATGGTCTGAACTGTGAAGGTGAATTCTTTTTGACAATTTGTCATAGTAAAATCGAGTTTCTTTGACATTGCCTCTCACCGATAAAAATTGCTTCATCATGACTAGACATTGATGAATGCAAAGAGAAATCAGCTTGCCAATGTGATGGCTGCAAATGCAAGAACATTTGGGGAGGATATGAATGCAAATGTTCTAACAGTAGTCTCTATATGAAAGAAGAAGACACTTGTATCGGTATGTTCATGTAAATCTTTTTCTGATATCACTAGGAAAAAATCCCAATGTTTATATTTGCGCCGGCTTGTGCAGAAAAAAGAAGTGGATCAAGAAGTAGATGGTTGTTCACAATTGTGGTTCTAATCGCCATTGCAAGCATCTCTTTAAGTGCTTATACATTCTACAAGTACCATGTTCAGGTAATGTCACTTTGCCACTTAAGACATTTCTTATGCATCATCATTCATCAAAGTCTGACTGTCCTTTCTCTATGCAGTCATACGTGGATTCAGAGATCGCGTGTATTATGTCTCAGTACATACCACTCGAGAGCCAAAGCATCAACCAAGACGCTAAGTAAGTAAGAACTCTGCTTGCCTGAAAATGAAGATTGTTGAATCTTGGTTGTAATATAGGGGTCTTTTTTGTAAAGAATCAATTTTTTGATGCGTTATTTAATGTTCTGAAAGTTATATGATGTAAAATAGAAAATAATAATAATTGCTTTCATTGAGAGTTGAACTCAAGACCTCCCGCTTACTAAACGGGTGCTCTAACCAACTGAGCTATGAAAGCGTTTGCACCACGTATTTTAGTTATTTCTATGATAAAATCGATGCTACCGTCTCTGCTCGTCTGATCCTTCAAGTTCAAATCGTTTCCACAATTTTGTTGTTTTTTAATTCTGGGTTTTGACCCTAGACCCTAAAAACTCGCATGAGTTTTGATCTAGCTTTTGAACGATAGTAGTTAAAGATATAAAGGGTTCATCATCCTCCTCCTGGTAAGTCTTTGTTTTCTTATCCTTCTGAATGATGTGATGTACCTTAATACCACTTGCGTTATACATTTTTTTGATCGCTGTACCTTTGTGCTAGTAAGTTGTAAGATTGGAATATGAAATGATTTGGAGATATAATTGGATGAGTTAGTAACTGATTTCAATTGGGAATTTCGATTCCATTTTTATTGCTTATGTGATTATTTTGATTGAGAGGGAAGAAGGATACAAATAAAAGAGTAAACTTTGGGTTAAAGTTGCAGAGCATTTCGAAAGTGGTTGATTTTTGTAACGAGGATGGAGCCTGAGAGAACAATTTTGCAGCACAGAGTAGACTTTCAGTTTGGATTCTATTTCATTGATGGATCAAAACTCCTTGTGAAAAAGCTTTTCTTTATGCATATTCACAGAAGATTCAAACTTTTATTGTTGCAGTCTTGCAGATTCCAGGGAAGATACCTTTTGGGGAGCTAAATATAGTTTCTAAGATTTTGGCACGGTTTGCTGATGAGCCATATCGAATGTTGCATGAAGACCAAACAACAAATAGTAAACCAACATAGCTAAAGTGCAAACCCCAAACCTTATAAAAGCCTCAGCTCCCAAAGATCCCATGAGAAAGATGTTTGTTGCGATTGATAAGCACGGGAGCCATGGGACTAACGGTACGCCCCACACTTTCGGTGTTCTTTGCTGAGGGACGAACAAAACAATCCCCAATGTCCCCAAGAACCAGAAAGGAACTGTTATTGTGTATCCGATCCATGATCCCTTAAGCCGCATCCCCCAATAAGCTGAGGTCCCCATTGAAGAAGCAACAACGACTAAGAGACAGATGATAAGCTTAAGAAGATCAGCTCTTGGAGTAACTTCTCTCACGTAGTATCTCCTCACGAGTAGTGCGACAGGCATCATTGTGAAGATAAAGAGAATACTTATCGATAGGAGGCTTGACAAAACATCTAAACCCGAAAAGAAAGCGATTAGAGCACTTGGAATTGATACTAGGAGGTTAGCGTTTATAGGTGTTCCGGTTTTGGGATGGACGAGTGCAAATATAGGCGGTATCATGTGTGTCCGTGCGATGTGAGTAACATATCGCGCGTGTGCTAGTGCTGCTACTAAAAGAACTGTGGTCATTCCTTTGAGAGCACCAAGCGCCACCAGGTACTTTCCCCATTTCATTCCAACGCTCTGAAATGCTACCGAGTAAGCTGCGTTTGGATCTATATCTGTGTACTTCTGCATCATACTCAAGGATAGTGCCATCAAGCAGTATATCACTGTTATTATCGACATTGAACCGAGTAACCCTATTGGTATGTCTCTTGATGGATTCTTGGTTTCTTCAGCCATTGTTGCTATGCTATCAAATCCTCCATACGCAAAGTACACAACTGCAGCTGCTCGGAACACTCCCTCAGGTCCATAAGGCAAGAATGGAGTCAGATTTGATGTGTCAGCGTGAATGAAACCCGCTACTATCACAAAAAATATCACAAAAGTGTTGATAGCAGAAGCTATCCAGTTGAGCAATGATGTCTTTCGGGTGCTGATCGATGCGATTGTGGTTGCAGCGGCTATAACCACAACAGCTATTGGGTCCAAGAGATTAAAACCGGAACTGAGATCTGTTTTGATCCGTAGAGCGTTGGGTTTGCGATTCAGAAGAGTAGCAAAATATGAAGTCCAGGCTCTAGCAACAGCTGCAGTCCCAACTATACTCTCAAGAAGTATGTTTCCTGCGGTGATGAAGGCCGCAAAATCCCCAAGCTCAATCCTTAAATAGGCGAAGGAACCACCAGCTACGGGGACTTCCATAGAGAATTCCGTGTAGCAGAAGACAGAGAGCATAGCAGAAACACCTGAAACAACATAAGACAACACAATAGCAGGTCCTGCTTGTTCATGAGCTTCTTGACCTGTCAAAACAAAGATTCCAGCTCCAATCACTGAGCCGAATCCGAACCATACTAAATCCCACCATGTCAGACACCTTTTCATCTCGTGCTCGCTCTGTTTCTTGAGCTCGAACCGCTCGGTCTCGTCATCAGACCTACTAACCAACCTGTTCTTGAACCTGGAACATGTCTGAGACAAAGCAGCTCTGTAACTACCAAAGCTCTGAAAAGATTCCTCAGGGAAGAAATCTCTCTTGCTCCATCTCCAGTACCCTCTCTCTTCACCATCCATTTTATCTCTCTTGCTTCAAAGATTTTGTTAATGAAAGAGAGCTAAAGAAACACAATAGTTTGACTAGTAGACGGTTTCATACAATTCTTTTGTACTTTTGTAGCCTCCCTCTTCTTCCAATGACACGAAACTATCGTCAACTATACTGTCCATTCAATTAAACTCCCCACTTTTTAGATTTGCTTTCGTCATCTACACCACTCTCATTGTCTTTACTTGAGTACCTCAAGGTCCCCAACCTTGAAAATTCATAATTCAGTGCCTTTACACTTAGGGGACTGTAATGTAATGAATTTGCAAATTAGACCTTGAATGTTTCAAAAGTACCACCACATTTAGTCCCTATTCTCAATTTGTCTTTTTTTTTTTTTTTGAACAACTTCCTATTCTCAATTTGTCAACTTCAGTTTTATATTGGAGAACTCAAGGTTTTAGATATTTTCTTCCTGAAATCGAATTTGATCAGTGAGAGAGACGGAGGAGATATGGGTGGTCAGAAGAAAGGCGGCGCTAGGGTTTCAGAGGATGCGGAGGAACAGAGTCCTCAACGGTTGCAAGCAATTCTTCTCGCCGATAGCTTCGCCACAAAATTCCGTCCCGTAACCCTAGAACGCCCAAAGGTACTGTTACCAATAGTAAATGTCCCGATGATTGGTTACACATTGGCATGGCTCGAATACGCTGGGATAGAGGAAGTATTCGTGTTCTGCTGTGCTCATGCGATTCAGATTATCGAATATCTGGAGAAATCTGAGTGGTACTCTCACCCAAACTTGGTTGTGAGAACGATTGAGTCTCACAAATCTATCAGTGCTGGAGATGCTTTGCGTTACATGTATGAACAACAGGCTGAGACGTCTCAGATTCAAGGTGATTTCGTTCTCGTTAGTGGTGATACTGTGAGTAATATGCCACTTGCTGATTTGATTCAAGAACACAGAGAGAGGAAGAAGAAGGATGAGAAAGCTATCATGACTATGGCTATTAAGCAGTCTAAATCATCGTCACTCACGCATCAGTCGAGATTAGGAACTGATCAGCTTTTCATTGCTGTGGATCCTTTGACAAAGCAGCTTCTTCATTACGAGGAGGATAAGATTGATCATCCAAGAGGGTCAGTTTGCTTAGATAAGTCGTTGTTGGAAAGTAACCCTTCTGTTTTAGTGTCTAATGATATGCAGGATTGCTATATTGACATATGTTCTCCTGAGGTGCTTAGTCTCTTTGAAGATAACTTTGATTATCAACATCTCCGTCGTCATTTTGTTAAAGGTGTGCTTGTTGATGATATTATGGGTTACAAGATTTTCACTCATGAGATTCATTCGAGCTATGCTGCTAGGATTGATAATTTCCGAAGCTATGACACGGTTAGTAAGGATATAATTCAGAGGTGGACATATCCTTATGTACCAGATATAAATTTTAGTGGAAACCGCCCTCTAAAGCTCGGGAGACAAGGGATATACCGGGCTTGTGATGCTGTTCTGTCACGATCTGCTGATGTTGGAGCTTCTTCTGTCATTGGATATGGCACGAAAATTGGTGATGGGGTTAAGATCTTGAACTCGGTTATTGGGAATGGATGTTCGATTGGATCAAATGTCGTGATAGAGGGATCATACATATGGAACAACGTTACGATTGAAGATGGGTGTGAGATAAGGAACGCTATTGTCTGTGATGGGGTGAAAATCAGAGCAGGAGCTGTTCTGGAGCCTGGTGTTGTTTTGTCTTTTAATGTTGTAGTTGGGCGGGACTTTGTTGTGCCTGCATACTCCAAGGTTTCCCTACTTCAACAGCCAACGACAGAAGACAGCGATGAAGAGCTGGAATATGCTGATAGTAGCAGCGGGACTGCAGATCATTTGTCAGGCCTAAATTTGCAAATGGAGTCCAAAGCATCTGAGCTTGGTCCTGATGGAGCAGGTTACATATGGGAAGTATGTGAAGGGGCTCATGATGAGGAGTGGAAGCATTCAGTTGCACCAATCCCCAAGGATAAACTTGCTGAGATTACTCAGGCCATAGACGATGATGACACCGATGATGAAAGTGTTGTCCCAACTTCTGGAGAGTTGAAATCTGATGCTGATAGTATTAACACTGATATGAATGATCCCAATGACGACTACTGTTACTTTGAGAAAGAGGTTGAAGGTACTGTCTTAAGGGCTGTTGAAGAAAACATCAAAGTGGACCTTGTAACTTTGGAGATTAATGGGCTCCGGTTGTCATACAACATGGAATCTGCAGATTGTGCAGGAGCAACATTCTACTCCATGATGAAACTAGCAGTTGATACTCCACACAACTCTGCTAGTGAGTTGTATAAAAACGCCGCGAGTATCATTACAAAATGGAAGGAGCTTCTTGGGTTCTATGTGAAGAAAATTGACGAACAGATAGAAGTGATTATGAAATTTGAAGAGATGTGCCAAGAACCTCCCAAAGAGTTGGGCCCTTTGTTTACACAAATCCTGCATCTTCTATATGACAAAGACGTGTTGCAAGAAGATGCCATCTTGAGATGGGCTGAAGAGAAAGCAGGCGCGGATGAAACTGACAAAGTATATCTTAAACAATGCGAGACATTCATACAGTGGCTTAAAGAAGCATCTGAGGAGGAAGATGAAGATGATGAAGATGAAGAAGACGATGACTGAACTGGTAAACATGAGTTGGATGGCTTTCAATTGATTGCCTCACATTTTGATTGATCATTTTACTTTTAAGAGATACTCTGTTTTTTTCTGTTATCATCAATAATCTTTTTTTTTTCCATGTCTTCTTCTGTTACTTCATGAGATGTTTTCTCATCTATCGAGTCTGCACATGTATGCGTTTGACGTATATTTTGAGTCTTTACTAAATCTCTTGTAATCGTCATGCAAGAAGAAATGTGTGTTTTATTTCATTTTCCAATTACTCCCTTTACTTTCTCTTATTTACAAATAATAGCATTACAATTTCACTAGATCTTCCCCTAGTTCCTGCGACGCGTTCTCTTCCTCTCGATTCGATCTTCTATCTTTAGACGAATCGGTGCTTGATCAAGGTTACGTAAGAACCCTAATTTTTGGATCCAAGAATCTAGAACCTCCCAAATGGAGAAGAATCTCGCCGGAGGCTCAATTTCGAGACCGAAATGGAGAAAAGTAGCTTACGGAGGGATGCAAATCGGATACGACGACAACTACACCGACGAATCATTCCTAGAAGAAATGGTGATGAACGCAAATGTGGTGAGGCGTGATTTGCTCAAGGTGATGAAGGACTCTGTCTCAATCTCTCAATACCTCTGCATCGTTGCGTTTGTAGTCTTGGTTTGGGTTCACACTCTTGAATCATCTTTGGACGAGAACTCGCTTTTGCTACTTGATCTCTCCCTCTTGGCATCTGGGTTCTTAATTCTCCTTTTAACCGAAGAAAAAATGTTGTCTTTGAGTCTCCTCTTGCGTTACCTCGTCAACATCTCTTTCTTCACCACGGGGCTTTACATCTTAGCTCCTATTTACCAGACGCTCACACGATCTATCAGCTCAGATTCGATATGGGCAGTCACGGTTTCGCTCCTCCTGCTTCACCTGTTCTTGCATGATTACTCTGGCTCCACCATTAGAGCTCCTGGAGCACTCAATACTCCGAATCTAACAAGTTGCATATCTGTCAATGCTTCAATCGTTGCTTCAGTCTTTGTTGCTTCACGTCTTCCTTCTAGGCTCCATGTCTTTGCTGTGATGCTTTTCTCACTCCAAGTCTTCCTCTTTGCTCCTCTCGTTGCTTACTGTATCAAGAAATTCTCATTTGGGTTGCATCTTGTCTTCTCCTTTGCTCTCATGGGTTTGACGCTTTACTCTATCTATGCTCTGCATAGACTCTTCTTCCTTGTCTTTCTTCTTCTTGTGCTTCTTGTCAATGTTGTATGTCCTTATTGGCTCATCAAGATGCAAGAGTATAAGTTTGAGATTAATGGTCCTTGGGATGAAGCCAAGCTTTGTTTCGACATTACAGATTGATTGATTAGTGATTACTCTCTTGATATTTTACTAGACTTGCCTCTCTTATTTTGTTTTGAGTCTCCCTATATAGTCTGATGTTAGATTTTGTGATGGTCAAGTTAATATAGTTAAACAATCATAACAGTCTCATGATATCAAACATATCGTAGTCAACTTGTCAACCAAGTCAGGATGGCCGAGTGGTCTAAGGCGCCAGACTCAAGTTCTGGTCTTCGTAAGAGGGCGTGGGTTCAAATCCCACTTCTGACAATTATTTTTCTATTATATGCTCTGTTTTATTTTTAAAAAGGTCATGTTCCAAACGCAAAACTATGTTGACAAAATACACACACAAGAAACATTTGCATTACACTCGATCATCTGGTAAAGTCTTAGACGGAGCCACCACATCTTTGCCACCGGAGGTGGACCATGCACAATCAGAGAAGGAGAAACTCACTGAACGCAGCGGCCGATTATTATTCCGTTGGTACGAGAAGACGCTCCTCTCGCTTCCGGCACTTCTGCTTCTGTATCCCTGCCGCGAGCTCCTCTCTTGAGGTAACACCAACGCCACATGGTCCACCCTCTTCTTCGTCAGTTGCGCCCGTACTTCTTCTGGTAACCGGAGCGTAAACCGGTCTAAATTATTTACCGGTTGAACCACAGAATGTCCGGTCGAATGCGATCTCGAGAATAATATCTGAGAGACGCGACAGTGTGACAACCTCGTTGACCATGACCGGTACGCTCTGTTTGCATTGGTCCACGTCACACCATCGAACAAATGCGCGTTTGCAGAATCCGAATTTGGATCCGGAATCAAGACGCTCCTCTCACCCGGTTGGAAGAAAAGATCCACACGACAAAGCGGACACGTGGAGTGATCAGAGAGCCAGGCATTTACGCAATCAGCGTGAAACACGTGACAACAACTAGGTATCAAACGCAGCGTTTCATCGTCTTCAAACTCACATAGACACACCGCACACTCGACTCCACCTATCCCGATCCTACGCTCCTTCACCTCAGAGTAGAGAAACGTCGGGAACGAGTTGATGATAGCCTCGTCGAGCCCGCGCGTCGCCGTAATACTCGTACGGGATTCATCGTCGGAGGAGTCTGTGAACGGGTTGATGATGGATTGTGCAGAGTGAAACTGGCGAGAAGTCCAACGAAAGCAAACCGAAGCCAAGCCGACAACGAAGATGGCGAATAGCAAAAGCGTGATTACTATGATGGCTAGGTCGATTGCTTTTGTCTCGGTTCCGCCAGGCTGCGCCATTACGTAATCTGATGATTCGTCCGTTACGTACTGGAGCAACACTCTTATTTTTCTCTCAAGAAATACCATATGATTTTCATGAACAGAAGTATACAATTAGTTGTCTTTGTGGTGTATATAAGACATATGGATAAACTACGAACGAAAGTATTCACTCTCAAATCTTACCTAGGCCATTTTTTTCTATTGGTTTTAATGTCTTACCTAGTAGGCCTTTTCTTAATATATATATATCAAACATTTAATATCAAAAAGGTTGACACAATAATTAGCTTGCCATAACCAAATTCAAAATAAGAATCTTCATAAATAGGTATATAATAAATATGCTTAATGCATAAAGCATGTGTGTTGACCAGTTTATTGATTTCCAAAAATCTTTAGTAAATTCTCAAATTATTCAGTATAATGCCAAAATTGCAATATGATCCAAGGAAAGAAAAGACTGATCTAATTTCACAAACGTGAAAAAAATGCACCACACCATTATTCCAGGCGAAACTAAACCATATTTTTTATTGGTACTGTATAGGTGTTTGTTTATACATCAATCTTTGTGAGATAGATGGAGTATTACATAGTGGACGATCTACTCAAATGTCACAAAAACAAGCGGAAGATGACGTGACTATCTAGCAAAAGTAACTTAGCGAGATACCTTTTAGTTCACCGTCACTTGCTATCAATTGTGTAAAACCCATTTGGTACATTTCAAAGATTCACGATCTCACACTTTTTTTCCCCTGAAACCATTAAACAATTCTTTTTTTTTTTTGACAAACAATAATTGTCATTTTTGTTGGGTCATGCTCAAACAGTCAAAAGTCAAAAAAGCGAATACGAGGCATAACAACATTTAATCCCAAAAACAAATTGTAAAAATAAAAAAAACAATTATTTACACTCGTTCATCCGGTCGGAGGCGTTCGAAAGACCGTTCACCAGCTTCAATCGCTGTCGGAAGATTCTTAGGCCCATCTCCGGAGCAAGCTGACCGGACAGAACCACTCCGAAAAGAGAATGAGAAAGACAGCGAATGCAGCCGTCGACCATTATTATAATTCTTCCGTCCGTACGAGAAGACGCTTCTACCGCTCCCGACGCTACCGCTTCGGTAACCACTCCGTGAACTCCTCGCCTGAGGTAATAACGCCACGTGTCCCATCGTCGTCCTTGATGTCTTCATCAGCTGGCGTCTTACATCATCCGGTAACCTCAACGTAAACCGGTCTAAATTCCCAACCGGTTGAACCAGCGAATGTCCGGTCGAGTGAGATCTCGGGAATAAAATACCAGTTATACGCCAGCTAGACAATCCCGTTGACTTTGACCGAGGCGTTATGTTGCTATTGGTCCACGTCACACCATCCAGCAAATACGCGTCCGAAGATTCCAAAACCCCCCTTCCTCTGTCAGGATCCATACCCGACGAAACCGTACCCGGGTCCGAAACCATGTAGCTCTCACTGCTACTACTCTCGTCGTCACCCGTTTGGTCGAGGAAAAGATCCGCTCTACNTAGTTCACCGTCACTTGCTATCAATTGTGTAAAACCCATTTGGTACATTTCAAAGATTCACGATCTCACACTTTTTTTCCCCTGAAACCATTAAACAATTCTTTTTTTTTTTTGACAAACAATAATTGTCATTTTTGTTGGGTCATGCTCAAACAGTCAAAAGTCAAAAAAGCGAATACGAGGCATAACAACATTTAATCCCAAAAACAAATTGTAAAAATAAAAAAAACAATTATTTACACTCGTTCATCCGGTCGGAGGCGTTCGAAAGACCGTTCACCAGCTTCAATCGCTGTCGGAAGATTCTTAGGCCCATCTCCGGAGCAAGCTGACCGGACAGAACCACTCCGAAAAGAGAATGAGAAAGACAGCGAATGCAGCCGTCGACCATTATTATAATTCTTCCGTCCGTACGAGAAGACGCTTCTACCGCTCCCGACGCTACCGCTTCGGTAACCACTCCGTGAACTCCTCGCCTGAGGTAATAACGCCACGTGTCCCATCGTCGTCCTTGATGTCTTCATCAGCTGGCGTCTTACATCATCCGGTAACCTCAACGTAAACCGGTCTAAATTCCCAACCGGTTGAACCAGCGAATGTCCGGTCGAGTGAGATCTCGGGAATAAAATACCAGTTATACGCCAGCTAGACAATCCCGTTGACTTTGACCGAGGCGTTATGTTGCTATTGGTCCACGTCACACCATCCAGCAAATACGCGTCCGAAGATTCCAAAACCCCCCTTCCTCTGTCAGGATCCATACCCGACGAAACCGTACCCGGGTCCGAAACCATGTAGCTCTCACTGCTACTACTCTCGTCGTCACCCGTTTGGTCGAGGAAAAGATCCGCTCTACAGAGAGGACACGTGGAATGATCGGAGAGCCAGACGTCGACGCAATCGGTGTGAAACACGTGGCAACAAGGAGGCATCATACGCAGCGTTTCGTCGTCTTCGAATTCGCAGAGACAAACCGCACACTCGGCACCACCTTTCCCGATCCGCACCGTCTTCACCTCGGAGTAAAGAAACGTCGGGAAAGATTCAATAGCCTCCGCGTCGAGTCCACGCGCCGTCGACCTCGTGATCCTGACAACGCGGGCCTCGGCGTCTGCGTCGGTGGATTGGAAGACTGAGGGACGTGAGTAAAACGGCGCGTTGCTACGACGACAGAAGATGGAGCCAAAGACCATGACAAAGATCACGATGAACAGAACCGTGATCACTATCACAACAGGATCGTTGGCTTTCGTTTGAGGTGCGGGTGGTGTGGTCTGACCGGATCCATAAGGAACGGACTGAAGCAAGAGCAAGAAGACGAGAAGCAAGACAAGGTTGCAACGTGTGATCCAAAGGCTGGAGTTTGTGTCGATGATCGCCATATGATGATCATCATATGTAAGTGAAGGAGAAGAAGAGGTTTTGTTTGGTGTGAAAATATAAAGGTGGTTAGAGAGAGTCAACGTCTGGGTTTGTGGAAACCCACGGGGGTGTAAAGAGTCGTTGCGTTACTGTGGATCATAACACTTGCTTATTGTATTTTTATTAGTAAAAGGCAATTTTATTTGATTTGATCTATTCACACCTTTGACTTTGAAGAAGTCTAGTGTATCCTTTTTGTACTTTTACAGCTTGGAAAGATTACATTACACCACTTCTAACGATGAAACATTTCACGTACGTCTGCAATTAGTGGTAACAATCTTTTTCGAAATTAATAGAAAATCTCAATGATTTAAGTTATACGTTCTTAACAAAATATATCTTTGTGAAAATAATAAATGGGGCTATATCTTATCTATAACTTAAAATCTTGTATAAATGAAACAAAGTTAATGGTTTAGTAAATCTTATCCATTAAAAGTTTTTGAAATAAATGTATTCTAAGTGGAAAACTACAATAGCAAGATTTTCTAATGCAGAATCATCACAAGTTATTTTTTCTTATTTTTTTTTAAAAGTTTCTATGTTTAGCTAATCTTTTTAGTTCTCTTTGTATTAAAGGATAATTAAATAAGGAGATTAAAATAGTTTAGGTGTATAAAATTGTTGAATAAATTGTGTTACTAGTAATAACCAAAATTGACATCTCAATACAGAATTGGCATCCGAAAGCTAACCTCGGACAATTCATATATGATAATAACGTATATAGTAATACTTAATCTTGAGCCATATATGAGTCCACTAGCGAGTATCATATATCGGACCATATATAAATTTAATAATTGCAAGTGTAGGAATCTAATTATTATTTTTGGCTATATCCAAAACAAAAATAAGTGTTTATCATTTGACATCGTGACAACTATAAACTTTCTATATACCATCACAATCCAATCAGCCTATGTAATTCACGACCATCATCATTGACTTAGATAATACAAAATTAAATATAGCAAAACTTATGAAAAATTTGATGTTAGTTATCTCGTGCGGGTTTCATCCAAAAACATTAACGAATCATGGAGTGTTCAATAATAGACCCAAGATCCAATCATTACTTTGTTGGAGGAGACACTTCAAAACCAAAACACAAGGAGACAAACAAATTTCATTAGATAAATGACGGCCAAATCAGTCTGCGATCTAAACTGCTCTATTTTTAAGGTGGATAACAAACCACTGTAGACTAATTCTATTTGTATGCAAAAGCGATTCACAGTTGATCATTGCAGTTTTATTTCTGTTTTATTTGGACCACACCATTACGGACTACATTTACTAAATGGTAAATAAAAAGCGATCCAGTCCGCATACATATTTGTTCGCCCCAATCGCTACAACCATTCACGCCTTAATAATAAATTAATACATTATTCAAAATCTTAGTCATCACATCATTGTTGTTTATTTAAGTATATACGACGCCGTGTTTGTATAAATTTAAAACATCCTTTTAATTGGGGGCTGATTTAGAAATCGTTACTTTTATGAGGGTCATTTTGCAAATTCCATTTCCCAAGTTTTCTTTCACCTTCTCCGGCGAACCAAACCTTTACAATCGGGATTTCGAAAAACCCTAAATCAGCAAAAAGGGAGATCGTCGTCCGTCGATCTAAGAAAGCTCGAGTGTTCATCATCTAAACGAGGGATTATGAAGGTAAATTGGTCAATCGTCCGTCAGGTTTTTCACCGCCGGTTCTCCACTCTCCGGTCCTCGACACCATCTTCGCGATTATCCACTTTTTCCAGTTCCGTCGGACCTCTTATGTTGGCGCCAAACTCGTTGTCGTCGATGATCGCCAGGAACTCGTTGTTTACTGCCTCCAATACTGGCCGATCCATAGATTGTAACTTCTCAAGCACTTCTCTTCTCCACCGGAGAAGCCTCTGTTCAGAAGCTGGAGGTAATTGGTTCTGCGGGTTCTTGTGTATTTGCGTAAAGATTGGAATTTGCAATCTAGTATATGATCTAGGTTAAAAAACGAGACGGATGAGAGAAAAAAGTAATGAAATTGGGAATTCATTTGTGCTCAGAAATGAATATAATCTTGCAATTTTGATATTAGGTGAGAAAGGTGTTGTTATGGTGAAATCAGAGGAAGATTTCACCAGTGCAATGAGCAAAGCTCAAGGTAAAACATTATCGGATGTGTTATTACTTACTTCACACACTAAGTGAATGTGACTTCGTATGATTCTCTGCTTATGTTGTCTCTTCATGTTTATCTGTATTTAGATGGATCTCTACCCTCCATCTTCTATTTCACTGCAGCTTGGTGTGGACCATGTATGTTGTTTCTTCAGAATCTGAGTTTTGTTCTGTATAGATATTCTTTTTTTGTGAGTGCCCTTATTAGTTGGTGTTCCATTTTACTTCAGGCAGGTTTATCTCTCCTGTAATCGTGGAGCTTAGTAAACAATATCCCGATGTAACTACGTATAAAGTCGACATTGATGAGGTATGTTGATTTGTTCTGCTTTTGTCTATTGTCCTTGACTTTCTTTGAATAAAAACCTTCCCACAGTGTTTTGAGCTTCAACCAAAGAATAAGATTATTTGGTGTTCTGTATACAACTTGGCTCGCCACACTCTGTTTCAATGTTTATACCTACTTTCGTATGTGATAAGAGTTAGGGAGTAAAGATAGCTGAAACATACAATAATGTTCAAGCATCTTTTTACCGTTCTTTGATCAATAATCTTCTGTTCTCATGAACGTCCGATTAAAACTTAATTAACAAAGATATTATTTCTTGCATATATTTGTAGGGTGGGATTTCAAAGACTATCAGCGAGTTGAATATCACAGCTGTGGTGAGCTTCGTTACCTATTCTTTCTAGAACATAATTCTACATTATAAAATCAGCAGGAATGACTCATATGTTGAACCAATCTCATGACCATTTATGATGCAGCCAACACTTCATTTCTTCAAAGGAGGCTCGAAGAAAGGGGAGATTGTGGGTGCAGATGTGACGAAGCTGAAGAATCTCATGGAACAGCTCTACAAGTAACTGTTCCAGTAAAAAAGGTGTTGAAAACTTTGCAAGATAGTTTGAGACTGTGCAATCAAATCAATGTTAAACGTTTATTTCTTCCTTTTACAAGAACCAGGCCGATGTAGTTTTCTCCAAATATGGTTGGATGGTTCATATTGGTTAACCAAGGAACTGAGGGTGGAGAATGTATGCAAAATATGATCTCTTTTGAATAATAATTGCTGAATCCGTTGCCTTTTAGTATTTAAAGCGTTTGAAGTGAGATGTGATTACTTTTAGCAAATAATTGACAAAGATAGGAAAGCTCTGTATATCATAATAAATTTGACAAAGTTTTCAATATATATATATACAATAAAGTCGACAGTTTTCAATCTATGAAGTTCTATAATGTCCAATAAAATCGACAGTCGACACCCCCGACATTAAAATTTTGACTCTCTCTGCCATGGCTAAAAGCCTAAAACTGGTCCTATTATAAATGGGACGCTTTTGTTGGAAAATTGATGAGT
Organism: Camelina sativa; assembly: GCF_000633955.1. NCBI lineage: Eukaryota > Viridiplantae > Streptophyta > Magnoliopsida > Brassicales > Brassicaceae > Camelina > Camelina sativa. The sequence goes on from NC_025690.1 coordinate 18,995,585, forward strand.
ACGCTGTAGAGTAATAAATGTGTAGGCAAACAGTGGAATCAGCCGAACAACTATTTGATCTGAAGAGCAAATAATTTTTTGGTCTACACTCTACAGTGTATAAAAGTAAGAAGGTATATATACAGTACGTACAATTATGTTTTGTTTTATATGGAAGTTAATTTCAAAGGAGTTGAAACCTACGGAGTCAAAGAGAGGGTTAGGCGAACAAACTGCCGGAGGAGGACTTTGGGCCTTGGAATGAGACAGGAAGAAGGGTATTATGGTCATTTACGATACTACTACTGTTCTGTTGTCTTCTTCTTCGTCTCTCTCTCCCCTCGCGCATCTTCAGTGCTATAAAACTAACCAACGCGTAGATTGAACATTTTAGAGTGAGATTTACGTTTGAAGGTTTCGATAGACGAAGATGATGAAGGAGCCAACAACGACGGAGATAGAAGAAATTGGAACTTCAGCTGTCACGACGATGCCTCCTCCTTCTCTGACGACGGGGTCACCTCACCAGGCGTTAGTGGAGAGGCTCAAGGATTACGGACAGGAAGATGTTTTCGCTCTCTGGGATGAACTTTCACCGGAAGAGCGAGATCTCCTCCTCAGAGACATCGAGGTGAATCGGAGAATTTACACAGTTCCTCCGTTTCATTTTCGAATTTTTTTTTTTTCATCTTAAATATTCCTCTACTAATTCAGCAAAATTAGCTGAAGATCCTACAAATTACTGTGAATCATTTTCTCAATTTCGCATTTGATTTGGATTATTGTAAGTGTGATGTGTCTATCTCATCTTCCAGAATTTGGATCTTCCAAGAATAGATCGGATCACCAGATGCTCCCTTCACTCTCAAGGTTCATCATCTCTATTATTGACCTCAAACCAAAAGTTTTCTTTGATATAGAGAATTAATCGACCTCTGTTTTTGACCTTATTTAGGGTTGCCAGTGGCTGCAATAGAACCGGTGCCGGAGAATTGTGTGTCAACGGTTGATGAAAGGACAAAGGAAGACAGAGAAAAATGGTGGAGAATG
>NC_025690.1:18999986-19006721 GCF_000633955.1 Camelina sativa
TGGTCTACACTCTACAGTGTATAAAAGTAAGAAGGTATATATACAGTACGTACAATTATGTTTTGTTTTATATGGAAGTTAATTTCAAAGGAGTTGAAACCTACGGAGTCAAAGAGAGGGTTAGGCGAACAAACTGCCGGAGGAGGACTTTGGGCCTTGGAATGAGACAGGAAGAAGGGTATTATGGTCATTTACGATACTACTACTGTTCTGTTGTCTTCTTCTTCGTCTCTCTCTCCCCTCGCGCATCTTCAGTGCTATAAAACTAACCAACGCGTAGATTGAACATTTTAGAGTGAGATTTACGTTTGAAGGTTTCGATAGACGAAGATGATGAAGGAGCCAACAACGACGGAGATAGAAGAAATTGGAACTTCAGCTGTCACGACGATGCCTCCTCCTTCTCTGACGACGGGGTCACCTCACCAGGCGTTAGTGGAGAGGCTCAAGGATTACGGACAGGAAGATGTTTTCGCTCTCTGGGATGAACTTTCACCGGAAGAGCGAGATCTCCTCCTCAGAGACATCGAGGTGAATCGGAGAATTTACACAGTTCCTCCGTTTCATTTTCGAATTTTTTTTTTTTCATCTTAAATATTCCTCTACTAATTCAGCAAAATTAGCTGAAGATCCTACAAATTACTGTGAATCATTTTCTCAATTTCGCATTTGATTTGGATTATTGTAAGTGTGATGTGTCTATCTCATCTTCCAGAATTTGGATCTTCCAAGAATAGATCGGATCACCAGATGCTCCCTTCACTCTCAAGGTTCATCATCTCTATTATTGACCTCAAACCAAAAGTTTTCTTTGATATAGAGAATTAATCGACCTCTGTTTTTGACCTTATTTAGGGTTGCCAGTGGCTGCAATAGAACCGGTGCCGGAGAATTGTGTGTCAACGGTTGATGAAAGGACAAAGGAAGACAGAGAAAAATGGTGGAGAATGGGATTGAAAGCTATCTACGAAGGCAAATTGGGTGTGGTGCTTTTATCTGGTGGACAGGTACCTTTACTTTATTCTTGCAGTTTTGGGGTATTTTTCTGTTACTTTGGAAACAAAACATATTGATATGGCTCTCAGGCTCTAGGGTCCTTTTCTTGGATTACTTCTAAAAGATTGTTGAGAAGGTTTTAATGATTCTCGGATTATGGTTGGAATTGGGATGTGATTGCTGAAATGATGTTGGAATAATGCGTGATACCTACTCATATAATTGCATTTATAGATTTCTGTTACTTAAATTATTGTGGTCATAAAGGCTTTATGTGAGTAGTAATCATGACTACTTTTAAAATATCTAACCCGTCGGTGCTTTCTTCTAGATAGTGTGAACCACCTTATCATGAGAAAGAATGGTTATCACGTGACCTTAAAGATGCTTTATAGGATCTTGTTATCTTCTTTTCATTTACTTTAGCATTTCATACCTTGAGAATAATTTTCTGTTGGTATTGATGGGAGTGTAATTACCTGCAGTTGTATGATATAGTTGGCCAATTGAACAAGATTAAAGAGGGGAATTACTACTTTCGTATAGGTTTTGATTGGCTCTTTGATCCACATTGTAGTGATTGTTGGTACATTCATTGAAAGAAATGAAAATGCTCATGAAATGATCTGGTTACAAAAATAAAATTTGTAGGGGACAAGACTTGGAAGTTCAGATCCCAAAGGGTGTTATAGTAAGTAGTTCTCATTTTCAGCTCTGTTTTTGCCGTACGTCTTCTATATATTGTTGCATATTGCCTTTTGCAAGTTCAGATTCTCTTATTTTAGCAAATGCGACATATTCTATAACATTTCTATGTTTACTGTTACCTCTATCTTTTGTTACCTTACTAGATTAGTTTTATTATTTTAGATATCGGACTGCCATCTGGGAAGTCACTTTTTCAGATTCAAGCTGAGAGGATACTGTGTGTCCAAAGACTTGCTGCTCAGGCAATGAGTGAGGGTAAAGTTTACAACTCTGCGTTTTATTTTTCCTTACAACGATACTACCATTAGTACCTTGTTTCACATAACTTTTTTCCTGCAGCAGGTTCAACTCGCCCAGTTACAATACAGTGGTATATAATGACCAGCCCATTTACTCATGAACCAACACAGAAATTCTTCGACAGTCACAAGTATTTTGGCCTTGAGCCAGATCAAGTAAGAGGGTTCTTAGCTGTAACGTTTTCTGCATTTCTATTGTTTTCTTCCTTGTGTGCGGAGACCAATATTGATCCCGATCTCTGCAGGTCACCTTTTTCCAACAAGGAACCCTGCCTTGCATTTCAAAGGATGGCAAGTTTATCATGGAGACACCTTTTAGTGTATGTGTCTTCAAAGCAAGCTGAAATAAGCTTAGATGCTGGTTCTTGAGGTTTATAGTCAGTTACTGTTTATTCTTAAAGACATTGGCCTTATGAATTTCATTCTGTGTGACTAGCTAGCCAAGGCTCCGGATGGGAACGGGGGAGTTTATGCAGGTATATATTCTCTAGTCCTTCTTCTCTAGTTATAGGAAATACTATCTTCAGCATTTTCTGTTTATCAGAACTTTTTCTATGTTTATTCAGCTCTCCAATCGTCAAGGTTGTTAGAAGATATGGCTTCGAGGGGGATTAAGTATGTGGATTGCTATGGTGTTGACAATGTTCTGGTTAGCTCTTTCAGTGCTCTCAAGTCTTTATTTGTGTACTTTCTCGATTCTTCTCGAACTATTAAAACGATAAACAAGAATCTTGGAAATCAGGTTCGAGTAGCTGACCCTACTTTTCTGGGATACTTCATAGACAAAGGTGCAGCTTCTGCTGCAAAAGTAGTGCGCAAGGTATATCCAGAGAACTTTCTAATTAATTGGTTCAACAAGCTAATCATCAATAATTTTTCACTTTCTAGCAATTAGTTTTGACAGAGAAGTTTGTTGTTATGAAAACAGGCATATCCACAGGAAAAGGTTGGAGTATTTGTAAGGAGGGGAAAAGGTGGGCCTCTGACTGTAGTTGAGTACACAGAGCTTGACCAGTCTATGGCTTCTGCAACTAATCAACAAACAGGACGTCTTCAATTTTGCTGGAGTAATGTAAACTTCTTTACAGGCTTTCTAAGTTATACCTATGACCATTGTTTCTGGCATTATTGCTATTGCTCCACTTCTATGCAACTTAGACATTGGTTATTTCAAAAACCTGTAAAAACAGTGAGTGCTGTTATGGAAGTGGCTATGTGTTCAAGTTCCTAATGAATGTCAAAACGTTGCAGGTGTGCTTACACATGTTCACTTTGGATTTCCTTAATCAAGTTGCGAATGGGTTGGAAAAAGACAGCGTGTGAGATGCTTTTTACTGATCATGCAATATGAGAACATTTGACATATTCAGTAACTAATTTTAAAACTCTTCCAGTTACCATTTGGCGGAGAAGAAGATTCCGTCTATAAATGGCTTCACAGAGGGACTGAAACTAGAACAGTTCATATTCGATTGCTTCCCTTATGCTCCTTCTACTGCACTTTTCGAGGTACTGTTATGTCAAACTGTTATATTGTTTGAAACACATCAAAAACGAGATTCACATGATTGTTTGAATCTCAATTTTTTCTGCGGATTTTTCTTGTCTTTGTAGGTATTGCGGGAGGAAGAGTTTGCTCCTGTGAAGAACGCGAATGGGTCGAATTTTGACACACCGGAAAGTGCGAGACTCTTGGTTCTACGGCTGCACACACGTTGGGTCATAGCAGCTGGTGGATTTCTAACACATTCCGTTCCTTTATATGCAACTGGTAAAGAGCACATCCCACTCTTCTATTCATTTGACTTTTTTTAGAGGCCCTAAACCAAGTAAACCAAACTAAATTGAAACTACTAAATTAAAACCAAATAGGTGTGGAAGTGTCACCATTGTGCTCGTACGCGGGAGAAAATCTAGAAGCGATTTGTCGGGGAAGAACGTTTCACGCACCATGTGAGATCTCCCTCTAATCTTCTTCTTGCTTTCTCTTATTTGTTCTTGTAATTTGGCCATCTTCTCCCTTTTTATTTGGTGTTTTGATTCTCTATATATGAACTGTAATCGGCGAAGGTGGTCAATAGTAGTCTTTTTAAAATGTGTCACTCGTCATTATTGTAACAGTGGTGAAGGTCTTCAAAATTGTGATGCGTTACTCTTCATTATTTACAAGACATCTTGAAGTCAAAAAGCTCTACAAAATTTGTGTCGAGTAATCTTTCACCAGGTCTCGAATTTGACAGGAAATGCATTATTAACAAAAATTGACCCACCAAACTTTCTTATATGGTACAAGATCGAAAAACAGACAAAAATTGACAGGAAGAGCAAGGAATTAGTATTCAGTACTAACTGGTATAAATGGTACAAGATCGAAACAGACAAAAATGGTCATCTATAAGTTGCATTTTCAACTACAAACAGAAAATTTCCTGCAAGCTGTGTCATATCATTTCCTTATCGTCTTGACACTTCGGGCAGTTGAATTGTTTAGCCAACACTAAATGGCTTGGATAAATTCGTCAGTTCACCGATCTTAAACCAAGAGCCTGAACACCTCTCCGGTATGCAGAAGGAATTCAAACAACCAAGAACTCATCTTCTCCCGCTTCTGCAGTTACGTTCTTGTTCTTCCTCATTTTGTTGCCAAGATCGGATACTACCGAATCCAAGGCTACAAACTGAGGATGTGACTTATCTCCAACAACAAAAAGATGCGTCTGATTCCCGATCTTAATCCAACTGCAACCCGGCTGTTTCTTCAACCCTTTCTCCTTCATCTTCATTCTCATCTCTGCAGCTTCTTCCCTTTTCCCGCTCGCAGCATATATATTAGACATCAATACATAAGTCCCAGCATCATCCGACCCTGTTTCCATTACCTTCTTCACCACCTCTTTAGCAATATTCACTTCACTGTGATTATTACAAGCGGATAAGAGCGCTCCATAGAACGATCTTGATAGCCTAGCCTCATCACAGTTGATGAAATTTAAAACATCTTTCAGTCTACCAGCACGACCACAGAGATCCACGAGACACGTATAGTGGTCTTCTCGCAGAGGAAGTGACTCGTCTCTCACAAGCTCCTTAAAGAACTCCATTCCTTTCTCTACCAGTCCAGCGTGACTACAAGCAAATAGCAAATTAAGATAGGTAACCTCACTAGGTTTGAACCCGTGTTTCCGCATCTGATCATACATTTCAATTGCTTCCCTCCCATGCCCGTGGAGTGCATAAACCGCAATCATACTGTTCCATGATATCAAATCCCGTTCGCATACCAGTCCATTATCGAACAGTTTCCTAGCAGCAATCAGTTCACCGGATTTCGAGTACATGTTAATAAGCGCTGAAGTCACAACTTCGTTCTTTTGGTGAACCGACTTAGATATCAACTGGTGAATCTGCTGCCCCTCCACAAGCCCAGCCAAGTCACTACAGGCGCTTAAAATGCTCACATAAGTTCCTACGTTAGGCTTAACACAGCCATCCCTTAACATCTTTGAGAATACTTTAAGCGCTTCTTCGTTTTCTCTATTCTCGACATATCCTGTAATCATCGTGGTCCAGGAAATAACATTCTTTTCAGGCATCCGGTCAAATAAAACACATGCCCTGTTAACTTTCCCATACCGTACAAACCCTGTGATCATCGTATTCCATGAAGCAAAGTCCCTCTCCGGTATCACTTGAAAGAGTTGGTCAGCTTCATCTATCCTGTTGTTATGTGTGTAACCCGTGATCATAGCATTCCACGAAATGATATTTCTCTCAGGCATACAATCAAAAAGCGTTCTCGCTTCATCTACCTTACCGTTCTATGCCAAACCATCGACCACAGCAGTCCATGAAATGACATCCCTTTTAGGCATTCTTTCGAATAGATTCATCGCCTCATCTATCCTACCACGCTGCACCAGCGCTTTAATCATCGTGTTCCAGGAAACAATGTTTCTCTCAGGCATTTCATCGAACAGTTTCAAGGCTTTTTCAATTCTCCCTCCCTGAGCATACCCATCAATCATAGTATTCCAAGAAACAACATTTCTCTCAGGCATTTCATGGAAAAGCATCTCAGCTACAGAAAGCTGCTTAGATCTCAAGTACCCACTAACCATGGCAGTCCAAGTCACCACATTTTTCCTAGAATCAACCCTATCGAACAATTCCCTAGCTTCTCTCATATTCCCTAACTTAATATACCCAGTAATCACATGAGTCCATGTGACCGCATCTGTCTCAGGCAATTCATCGAACAGTTTACGTGCTTCTACAATTCTACCTTCTTTGCAAAGCTCCCTAATCAGCCATTCGAGTCGTGGCACACGCGAATTCGAGGTGTATCCTTCCCTTCTGTGTATATGGCTAGAAGAAGAGCAAATCGAACGAACGAGATTGAATACTTGCACATATCGTTCATGGCCTGATACGGGCAATACCAATAATCTTCTGTAGTAACTTCGCAGGTGCGACAATGCGCGAGATTGCATCAGCTAGAAGATGATCTTATTTACTGTTTGTTTTGGTCGATAGAAGAAAAAAGACGAGTAGTGTTGAAGCGAGTTTTATCACTTTATGTCTGTTGCGTTGTGGACCTTGTGGTCATATGAAATATTTACAAAAATATATATGTGAAAGTTTACAAATTGGGGAATCGAACTCGTGCATTGGAGAAGCAAATTATACTTTTACGTCTGGAGTGGAGTAACAAAAAAAAAAAAAAAAAAAAGAA
>NC_025690.1:19007469-19020086 GCF_000633955.1 Camelina sativa
GGACTTGCTTTTGGATTTCCTTCAGCTTTGACCTTGATTCATTGTCACACACATTTTAGCAAAGATACAGAGAGTAATGTCAGACTATAAAATGTGCATTACAATCACATACCCGAAGAGTATGACCATTGCTATGGCGTGATAGTCTTGCATCCGTTCGGCTATGCTTTGGATGCTCCTCTTCTCTAACAGTACCTGCAGTGAATAAAACCATTACTAAAGCCAAAGCTTGGTCTAATCTCGCTAACTGTAAGAGGAATTGTCTATAAATCTAAAAGTGGGTAAGAGATTAGTAATTACTGTGTCAAGAAATAGAGGGTAATCATCTTCCAGGTAGACGTTGTTGATGCTCTTGTAAAACTCAAAATCCCATTTTTCACCGTTTGCGTGACGCCCGCTAGTGATCCAATCCACAAGGACAAGATTAGAGTCGGAAACCAATCTAAAGATCTGTTTCTGATAGTACCGGGCAGTGGAGAAGCAAGTCACTGGATCTGGAATCACAACCAAAAGTGACTCACTCCCGATTCTCGCCTACTGTACACAACAAACCCAAAGATCAATCAAGAACACAAGACTTCAAAGAGAAGGGTCCTAATTCTATCTTCTTGTAACACAGCTCAAAATGATTAATAGCAAAAGAAACATTACTTCCACTATTTGTTCAGAACACTCTGATCCTATTGCCTTGTATACCTGAATGGAATCACAAGATCCAAGTCAAGAAAAATCAACCAAGTAGGATAGAACTAGTGTTCAATTCAAAGAGAGAAAAATCCCTAATTTGAGTCAACCTTAGTAGAAGACTGGGTTGTAATCACTGCGGTGCATCCATCACCAACGGTGAATTCACATGAAATCGAATCTCCCTACATAATTTGAACAAGAACTTGTTCGATGATTCAAGCATCGATGGACAAAGAGAGAGCGAGACAGAGAAATATAAAGAGGAGGAAGAATGGAGATACAGAGACAATGCCGCCGCCGTAGGTGATGCTGTAAATCCAGACAACGTCAGTTCCGGCAGGAGCAGCCTGAAAGTTCAGTGTCGGAATTTTAAAAATGAAAGATTGAATTTTTCAAACTGTGAAAAGATTCTCCAGAGAGAGAGAGGGACCTTGCTCGGAAGTAAGAACTTGAGAGGATACTTGGAGAAGCAACTCGTAGCTGTAGATCTTCCTCCTACTTTCTCCACCACCACTTTCCCTGTCACCATCTCTCTCTCTATATATCCTTTACAGACGGGAACTTTCTCGTTCTAGTTTGAGTTGAAATGTTGGATATTTATATACACATCTCATCAGTTTCTGGGTGTTGCCAAAAAATATGATTTTTGGGTAAAAATGTCAACTCTATTAAGTAGGAACAACTCTAATCATAATACATAAAGTCGAACGCAATCCAATGTTACAACATTTTTTATTTCCCACTCTTTGTGTTGCCTGGTGGGTTCTCATCTTCAGAATCTCTTGGAAATGTTTATAAGAGCAAATATTTGAGGATTCATCAGTCAATGGCGGAAATGTCTAACGTTGGTGAAGAGCAGAGAGACTCCGTACTTTTTGCAGCAATCAATGGCGTCTTGGTCTCTAATACTGCCTCCAGGTTCTGCTATCACGCCTATTCCTTTCTCACACGCCTCTTCCACCGCATCTTTCCAAGCTGCACAATTCACACAACAAGAAATTTCACAATTCAGATCGGCCAACAGATCTGTTGGTTGATGAGTCATTCATTTCAGACAAAAGAATGGAAAAAAATACCGAAAGGGAAGAATGCGTCACTGGCCAAGGCAGCTCCTTTGGCTTCCTCGCCAGCTTTCTTGAAAGCTAATCTCAGACTCTCTACTCTGTTTGGCTGCCCACTTCCCATCCCCAGCATACAATTGTTCTTGATCCAGAAACCGAAGAATCAGAAACAAAGTATAGAAAGGGAAACAAGAAAAAGGAATCAAAGAGAGAAAAAAAAAAATTCCCAACCTTTGCTATCACAATGGCATTGCTCTTGACATGCTTAACGCAGAGCCAAGCAAATTTGGCATCCGCAAGTTCGCTTTCAGTCGGAGTTTTCTCTGAGACAGACTTGAAACTGATATCTTCTGGAGTTATATCGTCTGAGTCCTGAGCCAACCAGCCACCACCAACCTGTCTGAGCGATAGTTTCCCTTGGTCATTCTTTTTAGCCTCAAGGATCCTCAAAGTTTTCGATTTCCCTTTGAGGACTTCAAGACCTTTAGCAGTATACTTTGGAGCAACCACGATTTCATAAAACATTCTAGTTTCCCCATCTGTTGGGCTCCTGAACTCCCGGAGCTCCCTCGCAAGAACCTAGAGAGAAGATACAGATCACTAAACAATAGAATAATCTATGACACAACAGTAGCTTGATTTCTGATTACCTCGTCAACTTCAACATTGAAAGCTACAATGCCACCAAAGGCACTAACTGGGTCAGCTTCTACAGCTAGCCGGTAAGCCTCAAGAATATCATCACGAGAGGCCACACCACATGGATTTGTATGCTTCACGACTACACATGTAGGGTTTTCAAATTCCGACACACAGTTCCACGCAGCATCAGCATCAAGATAGTTGTTGTATGACATTTCCTGCTCACAGATATAAATAGAAAAGTCAAAACATAATTGGCAGTATAAAACTATGACCAGCTGCTATATACTTTTACAAATATGATGTGTAAAAAGTATATTACCTTTCCATGGTGCTGAATCGCTGTTGCGATACCACCAGCGTTCACTTCAGCAAGGCTCTTATCAACATAAAATGCAGCTTTTTGATGAGGGTTTTCACCGTAACGAAGAGAACTCTTAAGTTCAAGCGGAACTGTAAAGCTGGGAGGGAACTTCTCTTCTGAGAAAAAAAAAACAGGATTAGTAATCAATGTAAGTTGCCAATTTGCATAACTAGTGTAAGGAGAACCACATAAAAACAACCACATACTTCCTTCAGTCTGCTTCCATAGCCATTCTGAAACAGCAGAATCATATGCAGCAACATGCTGAAAGGCCTTCCACGCAAGTTTTCTGCGGAATTGTTGGTCACTTTGTCCTCCTTTGAGATACTCCAAAACAGCTTGATAATCCTCTGAGTCCACAACAATGAGAACGTCTTTGTGGTTCTGTCGAACATAATAGTAGAATAAGTACATTAATAATCATGAAATGAATGTAAAGAAAAAGTCTCATACGGATATACCTTAGCAGCTGCTCTAATCATAGCAGGACCACCAATGTCGATGTTCTCAATCCCATCCTCAAAGCTGATCCCACCTGGAGCAGTAACTTTGTCGTAGAATGGATACAGATTGACAACCACCACATCAAATGTACCTGTCAAGAAATACAAAAAGCAACACGTGAAGTTTAGTATGAAGGAGACATTATTATAGATGACAAAACCTTAGAACATAGAGGGTAAATTAAATGTCAAAACTCACCAATCCCATGCTCATTAAGAGCTTCCATATGATGTTCCACATCTCTTCTAGCGAGAATGCCACCGTGTATGTTTGGGTGCAAAGTTTTGACACGGCCATCTAGCTATAAGAGAAAATAAAAAGGAAAGCCAAGTTTAATATATACTAGACTCAACAAAACAATGGTACAATCATTGCCAAAAGTCACAAAATTTGACACCAGCCTTTTATATTTATCGAAATCTTTAAAGCATTAAAATAGAAGACAAAATCTGAAGCAAGAGCAGCGAGCTTAAGAGAAAAAAAAAAAGCAAACTTGCCATTTCTGGAAAGTGAGTAATCTTCTCCACTTTAGTCACAGAGACTCCAGCATTCTCCAACGTAGAAGCAGTTCCTCCGGTAGATACAATAGTGTATCTACGCAAATAACATATGAAAAAAAAAAGAGAATCAATTAAACACATAAATTGAAATGTGAATCGAAAAAGAAAAATTGAAACTTGTATAGTTGTAAGCAAGAGAATTGTGAAGAAGAAGACATACCCCAAGTCTTGCAGACCGTTGCCAAGAGAAGCCAAGTCACTCTTGTCAGATAAAGATATCAAAGCTTGCTTCTTTCCTGATTCATATATGCTCAGATTAATTCAAAACCACACAACAGAATCAAAACCAATCTCTGGAATTTTTGAAAATTGCAGCAAAAGAGAAAAAAAAATTGCAAACCAGAGGAGCCAGAGGAGTGCGGCTGATTCGTCTGAGCAGTTGTCTGAGACTCCGCCATAGCTCGAACCGCAACGAGACTCGGACGCAGCGATGTACAATAGACCTGCTCATTGAAAAATCCCACTTAAACGTTAAAAAAAAAAAGTTAAGCAGAACGTGAAAACAAAGACACGAACCACACACACAAACAGAAGACGAGAGAAACTCACGGGTTGGGCAAAACGAAAAGGCGCGACGGTTTTTCTACGAAAATAGCCGCAGAGAATATCGCCGGAGCGAGCACTCACGGAGGCAGCGGTGGCGGCGGAACTGAGCATAGTAGTTTGGTTTTGTTTCAAAACAGTGTGCGTAAAAGTGTTTTGAGCTCTGTTTTAGGTTTTTTGCAAATTTGCGGCTAATTTTTGGAAATAAAATAAAAATAACAAATAAAAAAAAGGAAAAAAATATTTAAATATTATTGGCGTCAGGTGGAATTATGTATTTATTATTTATGGCCGTGACAGTTAGATTACACCCTGTATTATATATTTCCCCTGGAATATTTTTTTCGCAAACCTTTAATAAAAACTTTTATAGTTAAAATAATTAGTAAGAAATAAAAAGAAAAACTTTAGTGGATAATCAGACTGGCAAAAAAAAAAATATACACAGAGATGACATAAGCTTTTCTACGATTATTATTATATAATAATAAAGTTACATGTGAATAAAATAATGTACGAGATAGTAGTAATAATATAATTTGGTTTATATAACGCATACAGTACTTTGATTTCTCTTTTTTTTTTTTTTTGAGAGAGAGAGAGAGGAGAATATAATTTTTTTTTTGTGGAATGTCCAAAAAAGAAGAAGAAGAAGAAGAAGAAGAGAGATTAAGGAGGAGGGAGGAAGGACTTGTCTTCTTTCTTTCTAGTTTCTTTCTACTCATCGATCGTCAAACCTCACAGTCTCTCTCTCTCTCTCTCTCACTGTGTATGTTCTTCCTTGTGATACCCTTTCTTTTGCTCTACTTCTTCTTTTGCTTACTCAGCAGCCTTCCTTCCTTTAGGTTTATTCTGAATTTTGATCTTCTGTTGTCGAGAATTCTCTGGATCCGATGTGTTTCCCCTTTGAATTTTGGGTATTGATACTTAGATCTTGCTTTTTTTTTTTGGTGTTTCAGTGGTTTTTTTTTTTTTATGCTTGATCGGTTTTTTTTTTTTTGTTTTTTGTTCGTTTGAGGTTTGGAATTGTACGGTAGTGTGACTCTATTTATTTCGTGGACTTGATTTTGATTTTGGTTTTAGTTCTATTGGTTGATCCGTTGATTTTCACTTTTCTTTCTTTTTTTTTTTTTTTTTTTNGGAGATACAAATGGGGTTTTGCTAATAGTTTGGTGAAGCTGGTCGATTTCAGATTTCCAGCTCGACTCGTGTTACCCAAATTGTAGATGTAGGTTGAGTTCACTCCTTTCAGTTGATCAGTTTAAATATCTGTAGCTAGTTTATTGTAGATTTGCTAGAGTAGGGAGTTTCACTGGTTTGTATACCCAAATTGTTCCTTATATAGTATAGTTTGTTTCCAGTCCTAAGGTTTGATTGTATGTGGTGTTTTTTTGTTCGTTCCTGATTATGTTTTTGATGTTTTAGTAAAATTACTCTTTCTCTAAATTTCAGGCACCTCAATGAGAGTTTGATTTTTTCATGTTAGAAGGTCTTGTTCTGCAGCCAAAAAAAACGTTTGATACTTACGAATGATGCTTATGCTAAGATTTGACTTGGGCTATGATCATGATCTGTCGCCTCCAAGCGTCTCTGAGGGAGTTGATGAACTAGATGGATAGACAACTTGACAAAGAAAACATGGATCAAGCAAAGGGCTATGAAAACGTTCGGTATACTTCCCCTGACCCTAGAGATGAGGGCCTTGGCTCCATGAATCAACGGTTTCCTCACGATTCTTCTACTAATTTTAACACCAATGTACGACCTCCAGATTATGCTATTTCGACCCCTGCTCGGCCAGTGCTAAACTACTCTATACAGACCGGTGAAGAATTTGCTTTTGAGTTTATGAGAGATAGAGTAGTTATGAAACCGCAGTTCATCCCAAATGTGTATGGTGACCCCAGTGGTATGCCTGTTCCTGTTAACTTAACTGCCATGGGAATGGTTCATCCGATGTCAGAGAGTGGCTCTAAAGCCACAGAAGATAAACGTCATGCCTTTGAGCAAGAGAGGAAACCTCCTTCTAGAATTGAAGATAAGACCTATCATGAGCTGGCCCAGTCTGCCCCAGTTACCTCTTCGAGGAATGATACTGGTCAAAGGCGTCCTAGTTTGGTTTCTTCTAGAGCTTCTGATAGCTCTTTGAACCTGGCGAAGTTCTTGTGTAGTTTTGGTGGTAAAATTATACCCCGCCCCAGAGATCAGAAACTTAGATATGTAGGTGGCGAAACGCGTATCATACGTATTAGCAAGACCATTTCTTTCCAAGAACTCATGCATAAAATGAAAGAAATGTTCCCTGAAGCACGTACCGTAAAATATCAGCTGCCAGGCGAGGATCTCGATGCTTTGGTCTCTGTATCTTCTGATGAGGATTTACAAAACATGATGGAGGAATGTATTGTGTTTGGTAATGGAGGATCTGAGAAGCCGAGGATGTTCTTGTTTTCAAGCAGTGATGTAGAGGAGGCTCAGTTCGTTATAGAACATGCAGACGGTGATTCTGAGGTTCAGTATGTTGTCGCTGTCAATGGGATGGATCTAAGCTCTCGAAAAAGTTCCCTTGGAATAAGTGCTCCCGGGAACAATTTGGATGAACTACTGCAAGGGAGTATTGATAGGAAGATCAATCGGGCTACCACAGAACCAGCAGTAGCTTCGGTTGCTCCTTTGCCAGGTAATGAATCTTTATCAGCGAGCCAAGCTTCTCAACTTGTAACAGGTTTGTCTACTGGAAATGAGCCATTTCCACAGCCTTATTTAGGACAGCAATTGCACTTCACTGGACTTGGTAGCCACCAAGTTTACACATCAGCTCACATGGCAAACATTGCCTATATAGATGAGAAGGGGTCTGCTTCTTTGCATGTTCAACCACAGCCACATTATATCCCTTATTCTGTGAATCCTGAAACACCTCTGGCGCCTCACTATCCACAAAAACCTGAGCAAGGAGTTTCGCGTGAGGAGCAGATCTTTCATGTACAAGACCCAGAACCAGAAGCTTCATCAAAAGAGGCTAAGATGAGAAGAGATGATTCATTTCAGAAGGTAAATGATCCTGCTAATGTATCTACTGATGAGAGCAATCTTTCGGCAAAGGAGCCAAAGATGAAGAGAGAATCCTCAACCCCAAGGGTCAGTGAGTATTCTGTTTCTTCTATGCCTGATGATTTGATAGTCCCAGACCACCTCGTAAAGGAAGAAGCTCCAATTGCCACACAAACATCCAGTTCAACACCAGATATAAGTTCTTCAGCTCTTCCAGAAAAAAGTCTTAGAAAATCCCAGGACCATGTTGAGAACAATCTGTCAGCAAAGGAGCCAAAGATGAAGAAAGGACAAACCACAAGGGTCAATGAGTATTCCGTTTCCTCTGTATCTACTGATTCTAAGGTCCCAGATCTCGCCCTCAAGGAAGAAGCTCCTGTTTCCATGAAATCATCCAATTCAACACCAGATCCAAAATCCTTTGTTTATCCAGAAAAAAATCTTAGAACATCCCAGGATTATGTTCCGAAAGCGGGTGCTTTAGCTACAGCAAGTGAAAGCATGACAAATAATCAGGACAATCCATTTTGTCTGCCTGGAGGACTCTCAGCGTCTGGACATGGTACTTCAGATGGTAATTCATCTAATTTGAGCAATGTCGACCAGCCTGTGATTCATCCGAGAGTTTTTCATTCTGAGCGCACTCTCCGAGATCCAGCAGAAACTAACCGTTTGTCTAAATCTGATGATTCCCTTGCTTCTCAATTTGTAATGGCTCACAACACTTCAGATGCATTCCTACCTATCAGCGAATCATCAGAAACTTCTCATGAAGCAAATATGGAGTCCCAGAATGTGCATTCTACCGCACCAGTAAGATCAGCTCCTGAAAGCATCTGGACAGCGGAGGGTAGTATGGCACAGTCTGAAAAGAGAAACTTGGAGCCTAACGCTTCGGAGCATGTAAGTCAGACAAAGACTTCATTAAAGGCTGTTCCACGAGGACACACTGAGAAGGGGGATATAGTTGTTGATATAAATGATAGGTTTCCTCGTGAATTTCTTGCTGATATTTTGAAAGCGGAAGAGTCTTTCCCTGAATTAGAGCCATTGCATGCCGATGGGGCTGGTGTGAGTTTAAATATTCAGAATAATGACCCTAAAACTTGGTCGTACTTTCGAAATTTGGCGCAGGATGAGTTTGAGAGGAAGGATCTATCCCTTATGGATCAGGACCACCCTGGATTTCCCACTTCCCTGACTAATACCAACGGAGTTCCTATTGATTATAGCTACCCACCATTGCAGTCTGAGAAAGTTGCTTCAAGTCAGATAAATTCACAAATCCACTTTGATGGAAATATCCAGCCGGATGTGTCTACCACTACCATAGCAAATTTGAACACAGTAGACACTCATGAAGATTACAGTCAGTCACAGATCAAAGGTGCTGAAAGCATAGATACAACTTTGGTAAGCTTATCGTATTCAACCTAAATATGGAAAATCTAAGAAAGTTTCACTACTAGAAAACACCTGTCTCAACTGATAATTTACTAATTTCTATAAATTTGGATTTGTATATGCAGAATACTGGAGTTCCTCTCATTGACTTTATGGTTGCGGATAGTGGCATGAGGTCTCTGCAGGTAATGCATTTTTCAGCGTATGGCTTAACATGTTTACAAGCTGTTGCTTTTGCACCTCTCTATTTAATCAGATACTATGTAATGTTTGAACAACCACCATTAGTGAAGTGAACAGCATCACAACAAAGAGCCTGTTTGATTGTTCTGATTTACTTTAATAGATGGCTTTCGTACAACGAAGTATTACTCTTTAGCATTACAGACCCTAAGTACCAGAAGGACTTTTATATTCTGTCAACCAAGTTATGACTTTCTAATGCAACCTTTAAGCTGTCTTTTCTGTTTATGGTATTGCCTGCTCTTGTTTAAAGGAATTTTGTAGAATAGGCATCATGTAGCCCCATTGGCAGGTGAAATCATTGAAAGTTTATAAATCTTGTTGTAATCTTGCTCCTGGGTTTCTCACTGATGGAGAAAAAATGAAACGATTGTTATCCATTTTGTTTTCTGTTTCAGGTCATTAAAAATGACGACTTAGAAGAACTGAAGGAATTAGGTTCTGGTACCTTTGGAACTGTTTATCATGGAAAGTGGAGGGGTACAGATGTTGCGATCAAGCGAATAAAAAGGAGCTGTTTTATTGGTCGTTCATCTGAACAAGAGAGATTGGTGAGCTTTCTTTCGTAATAAGTTGAGCGTTCTTTGGATTTATATAAGTACATTGATCACTGAGTGGTTTAAAGTAATTGTATTCATTAGGGTAACTAGAGTACTGCTAGAAGACACTACCACTATCTCAACTCAAAACCGAGCTTTTCATTGTCCATTTTTCTTTGCCTGAAGCGGTTTTTAGATGCTTGTTATGAGCAAGAAGTTGGCATTCCCTATAGAATCGTATTTGATTTTTCCATCCGTAAAGAAACACGATTCTTACTTTCACAAAAGTTGCATTAGTTTAATTGGTTTTCAGTTTCACCAACTACTGATTGAAATTTTCAGACCTCCGAGTTCTGGCATGAAGCTGAAATTCTTTCAAAGCTTCACCATCCAAATGTTATGGCATTTTACGGCGTAGTGAAAGATGGACCAGGAGGAACTTTAGCTACAGTGACAGAGTACATGGTCAATGGATCGCTTAGGCATGTTTTGCTCAGCAACAGGTAATTGTTTATTACAGCATGTCGTAATCCTTGCTTCATCAAGATATATCTAGTTTTATATCAATTCAAATTTGGCGAATACAGGCACCTTGATAGACGTAAGCGACTGATCATTGCAATGGATGCAGCTTTTGGAATGGAATATTTGCACTCAAAGAGCATAGTGCATTTCGATTTGAAGTGTGATAACTTGCTTGTCAACTTAAAAGATCCTGCCCGTCCCATATGCAAGGTGACTCTCCAGGACAGTTTGAGAACAGAATGTTGCAACATTTTCATTTTGTTTTGTTTAAGTAACAAAGATATGATGCTTTTTGCAGGTCGGTGATTTTGGTCTGTCAAAGATAAAGAGAAACACTTTGGTCACTGGCGGCGTAAGGGGAACCCTCCCTTGGATGGCTCCGGAGCTACTTAGTGGCAGCAGCAGCAAAGTTTCTGAAAAGGTAAGAGTCCATAACATCCTTGTGCAAATGAATGAATTCCAAAGCTCTCAAATTAGTTGTTGGTAGATGAAAAACAGAGATAATCGGTTTTTGTATTTATTTAGTTTCCATGCCCTAATCCTGCAAGTAATGTTTCGCCATGGATACTTCATGTCACACAGGTTGATGTGTTCTCTTTTGGAATTGTCTTGTGGGAAATTCTTACCGGTGAGGAACCCTACGCCAATATGCATTATGGGGCAATAATCGGTAAGTTACTCTCTCTTTTCTCATTCGCTCTCAGATCCCTTTCGTACCAACAAGGTTGTGTACAAGTAGGTTTGTCTGTCTTGGCAATGGTTTTAAAATTTAAAACTGTCCCCGGTTCTGAATCTATGGGCATACTTTCTAGAGCTGAGTCGGTGGGCTAACCCGCCTTAACATTCCTATTTGCATTAATGAATATCAAGCTTAACTGTTTCGGTAGTCTGAATCTCTTGCTCATTTGTTACTTGTGTGAATAAAAACCGTAGGAGGCATAGTGAACAATACATTGAGACCAACCGTGCCAAACTATTGTGACCCGGAGTGGAGAATGCTGATGGAGCAGTGTTGGGCTCCTGACCCATTTGTTCGACCTGCCTTCCCGGAAATAGCCAGACGTCTCCGCACCATGTCCTCCTCTGCGGTCCACACAAAACCACACGCCGTCAACCACCAAATCCACAAGTAATCTGTCAATTTTATTGTTGCTGGTACGTAATTCGTAAAAAAAAATGGTTTGTGTATAAAATATCCTTTGCTGCTTCTTTCGGATTTGTGTGCTGCTACAGTTTCAAGGTGAGAAACGATTGTGTTGATTTGTACAAGAAACCCTAAAAGCACATATTGTATAGCCATTTTTATTATTATTGAGTGTAAGTAAATTGGTTTTGGTACAAAGGCTTTGGACTTGGACTCTTTTTCTGTACTCGGAGTCTTTTTTCTTTCAATAATAAAAAGATCAATTTTATATGTATATGATTTTGTTATAATAGTTTAACTTGATTTATATAGTTCTTTTAAGTAGATATGCATAATGAGTTGGCATCTAAATATTTCTGCTCATGCACCAAAATTTTGGTATAAACTATACAACATCAGAGACATATTAACATACAAGCAGAGTATTTAAAACACATGCATATACATAAATACTGTTTATATCATTATACATAGAAAATCTGACCAACATTCAAAAGACTTTCCTGAGGAACATTGTAGATAGCACTATGTTCTCTACAAATCTTCCTTAAAAACGCATACACGTAGTCAATGGCTATCTTCTTGTAGAATCTCGCTTCTCTCCTGGCTCGAACTACCGTGTTCCCCATAATGTGCACCACTCCTGCATCACGGCACCTATTTATGAACTCCAGCTCGTCTACTCCACCGCTCATCTGGCTCGACGCTGTCACCGTGTGGCTCACCCGTTTCACTGGCGTTATCGACTCTATCGAGTCAAATGTATCAAACGTTGCCAGATTCTCGTTCTCGTTTCCGTTCCCAAGTGTTTCTTTATGCTGTTGCTGGCTTCCGCAGATGCTGTACTCATCGGAATCCGAACAGCCTCCTTCCATCATTGATTCAAGGCGGACGTACAAGAAGAGGCTCTCAAAGAGTCGTTTCTCAAAGTCATCATCTTTCTTGTGCAAATCTCTGTATCCGTACCTGTTAACACAATGGACGACGAAATCTATAATAGCTAATACAAGAGTGTTCAGTACACCCTAGTAATCACCGCGTAAACACTGTTTGAGATGTTTACCTTGCAACACAACGGAACATGTGGAAGTTTTTTGGACCAATCCTTTTAACGAGGAACCGCTCTTCCTCGGGGACGGTGTAAACAGGGAGGTTCTTGACGCATACGAACACCACAACTGAATGAATGGCCGGTAGATTTGTAATGAAATGAGAGAAAATGTGAGGGACTCCACTAGCTAGCTCCGTGTAAACGAGACCAACCCCGGGAACCCGAACAAGTCCAAGGCTAGGACCAAGTCCAACGATCCAAGCCATTGAGACTTTACTGTGCATTTCAAACTCATA
>NC_025690.1:19022207-19072611 GCF_000633955.1 Camelina sativa
AAAAAAAAAAAAAAAAAAAGAATATCCCTCTCAAATAAAAAAAACTTGTCTACAGTAATAATAAACCCATCACAAAATTATTAACTAAAGAGAATTCCAAAACCTTAGTGGGTCCTTTTTGATTCAGAACCATCGAATAATCTATGAAACATTATTCAAAGATGAATTGTTGAAGTTACCAGGAAAAAAAAAAAAGAGTTCTGTTTTTGTCTGAGGATTGAGAAAGAAAGGACGAAAATTAAACGCAGGAGAGAGCTGCGTTTTTGTCTTTTCTCTCTATCTCTCCGTAACGTAACTGATGAGAGTTGTTGTTAAAAAAAAGAGAAGAAGAAGGCAACTTCTCTGTTCTAAGAGAGAAACAGAGAGAGAGAGAGAGAAGGAGAAGTACATATATGATTCTGAAGTTTCTTCTGACAGAGATGAACGTGGAGAGTTTTTTAATCTGTCAAATTTTTAAGTCCATTCATGTTTTTTTTTTTTTATGTTTTGTAATTATCGAAGAAGGGTTTTTAATATATAGTTTTCAGATTGATTATACAATCCTTTATTCCTTTACACACACAAAGAGAAAGTACTCTACTGAGATAAAAAAAATAATAATAATAACTTCCAAAAGGGAACAAAATATTTGGTATTAAGTATTTTAATATCAAACAGTTTTTGGGATTTTGTTATGAAAACTCATCATAGTATGAATGTATATATGATCATTTTTAATTTAGTACTATTTCTCACTGGATCAATTGTGGGAAGCAGCACCATCACCAGATGTAATTTTGATGCATAAGGCTACTACCCACCTAAAAGAAGTATTGATTTGTGTTGGATGAATGATAAGAATAGATGATATAAAAACACTTGTTTACAAGATGTGCAACGTTACCTAAACCAAATTCCTAGTAAATGGATGAATTTTTTTAAAAATGTTTATCTTTCTATTAAAAACTAGGTTTAAATATATGTACAAGAAAATTTAAATGTTAAAATATTTTAACTATTAGCAATTTAACTTAACTAACTACTACTACCAATTTTTAATTTAATAGCTATTTTTTTTTTACCATATTCTCTTCAGTCGACGAAAAATTTAAAACCACCTTAACAAAAGGTCTAACAGAATCTCAAATCAACAATATTCTCAAAAATGACCTAATATTTATATTAGTGGTTCTTGCTAGTGCTTTTACTATATCATTATCATCATTTGAATTCAAGTACACATTGATGTATGTTGTTGACAAAAGAAAAATCAAGTAATAATGTTAAAATAAGTAAAGTATGTAACGTAATGTAACGGTCAGCGAAACTCATCAAAGGAAAAAGATAAAGAGGTGATTTTGTCAAACGTGATTCTTGTTTAGTCTGTCAGAGAAGAAAGGCTTTTTTATAGTGTAACAAATCAAATAATTAAGGTACTAAATTGTTGGGGGGAAAAAATTTAAGGTATTAAAATCTTGGATCCATTCCCTCTTTCTTTTTTTTTTTTTTTTTTTTTTTTTTTTTTTNAGTTTATATCCACATCTCGATCTAAATACCCAACAGGTTTACAGTTTTTCTTTGTAATCTGTGTCATCAAATTTTTAATGCTCTTAACGAATTGCTGGCTGATAGTGCATCATGTAATATAATAGCACTTTTGAAAATCTAGAATGACTGAAATAGTTTATGTTTTTCTTAACTAATTAGACCAACCATAACTAGTCTATATATTCACAATGATTTTGAAATTTTGAATATATAGACAAAAGAAAAATTAGCTAGTGTTTGACAAAAAAAAAAAAAAAAAAAAAAANGAGAAGGTGATTTGTACTTCACCTAAGATTAGCTAGTGTTTCACTGTTTTTACTTTTTATTAATGGAGTTCTTGTGTCTTGATTTTTTTATTTAAACAATATTTTTTGCAAAAGTTTGTTTCGGTAGATATTTATGGTCTTTCACTTGCTTTGACCTTAGGAGTGTGTTTACTTATAAAAGACACTGACCGGGTAAACAAAAGTAATTTGTCCATTTTGGGTAACCCTGTCTCCAGGTGATCACGTACTTACCCTTTTCGACAACAATAATTAATTTACAAAGTCCTTCCAATTTTTTTTATTGAACCCTAACCTTAAAATATTGACACTTGCTGTAGAAAATAATATTCAGAAATTAAGATTCACAACAAGATCAATTGGATCCAAGATAATGGTTAGTAATGAATACAATTCTCTCTCGACAAAATTTTATATATATTATGAAAATTTATCATCGAGAAAATTGTTATATATATATTATCATTCCATGAAAGAAACCGTCACATCTTTTAAGCGAAGAGAATCAAAATGAAACGTTGTATATCCTGTGTAGGGTATGTAATACATATATTCTTTTCGATATCATTTATTTATCGATTAGGTCAACGACTCACGAAGAGAGAGCTTTCAATTATTTCTATTCACGTACAATTAGCAAAACAATTAGAAAAAAAAAATTCTATAGGACCATGCGTAACGCTGAACCAAGTTTCTTGCAAATAGTCTATTTATTTTGGTTGTACATATATGCACATGAGACTTTGTTTTTGTAATAAACATCACATGCATGGCTTTCGTTAAAGTCTTTGTAGTTCCAAAATTGTGTATAGAGATTGAAAGCAGTAATATCAATTAACATTAATATGAATATATTTTGAACTAGATCTATATAGTACAGGATCGATGCAGTAAAAACAAAAAAATATTTATATACTGTATAAATTACCTCACACTATATTCCACGACGTCATTATGTTGCATGCATCTCGTTTACACACCTGAATTCCGAAAGAATGTAATGGCGTGGCGTGTTGATAATTCATTAATAAGTTACCACGAAAAAAAAAACCAAATTAACTACGTGCAATTTTTAATCTGATGTAGATGATAAAAAAAAATATATATATTTCATTATAATTGAATGTCATATACCAAAATTACCAAACAATTGAACATTTTGCGTTCATATATTCATTTATGATCATACATATATGTAATATGTATATATATATGTATGTGGTTACAAATTGGTTTTTTCTTTCCTCTTAATGCAGCTATATAATTTATAATGCGATAGCTAGGTGCGCACCCACGTGGTTGTATGCTAAATATACATAATAAGACAGCTGGTACGGATAACTAATGATGTATATGTGGTCCTCGTCCAACACACTACCGTTCCAAGTTTTTCTTTTCCAAAATTATAAGAAACTCGCATATCGCTAAAAATTCAAAATTTGTAGACTAATGTTAATATGTAAGTTAAAGTGCTTACCAAAAAAATCAGAGAATAGAGATGCACATGCACGAATACTAAAGAGTCAAGATGTAAATATGTTAGTTTAGATACTTAAATGTAAGTACATGATATCTAGTATAGCTTTTCTTATCTACATATAGATATGTACCCAATCATTAGTAATAGTATAAAATTTATTTTCTTTACGGTTTTAGTGCTAAAAACAGTTATTCAATTGTTGTATATGTATATTGTTTCTTACCAAAAAAAAAAAATATGCATATTGTTTTTTTTTTTTTTTTTTTTTCCGGCCATCGATCAATCCAACTATATAGGTTATTGTTAACTATTCATTGCCAATAAACACATATGTCTTAACCGAGAGGACTATTAATCAAGATGATCTCATCCGACGAATGTAAAATATATCCGGTAAATCAACGTCGCTAGCTAACATGATAAATGTGGGTTTTTCAAGCTCATGCTCTTTTTGTGGTTTTGAACTATAGCCGACAACAATTTTGATGGATCCACTTAATCTCTGCCACCAACATTAACAACCACGAACAGATTAATATCGGTTATAAATCATGGGTTCGTCTATTAGAAACGGCAAGATAAATAAGCTCCTCCATGGGGACTATATATAACTCTAAACTACAAACTATTTTGTCAAAATGAGTTCTTCTTTGTCCGATCGTAGTTTGTAACAACGTTTTCGTGATTGTGATTGAGAGATGCATGGGGAGAATGAATGTGAGAGATATCGATGCAGAGTATTAATTTGATTCAGCTTGGAGACCAAAAAGAAAAGAAAAAAAAACAAAGACTAATTATAATGTTTAACATGGGATATTGCTAGCTATAGCTAGATTAGGCTTTTCCTTTTGCCTAAAAATGTGACCAAGACCAACCATACTTTGAAGAAGTTTTCGAATTTTCAGAAATAAGTTTCTTTCCAACATTTGTCTAAATTATCTTTGGTCCATGCATGATTGCAAAAAGAATAATATCCTTATTAAAATTAAGAGACAAATAATAATCGATATATTAACTTATTTGTTCAGAAGACAAAAAAAAAAAAAAATTAAAAGAAGGTATATGTACAAAAATCATTTATTCATGTCGTGTATTTATTCGTACGTGTTTTCGTTTTCGCAGCTACAATTATAGTTTTGTCAACATATGTGATGAATGTGTGTGATGCGATTATGAAAAATCACATCGGATTTTAATAACACGTAGCACAATCTTATTGGTGATGGATGACCCACGTGCCTGCAACAATGTCGCCGGGCATATCTAGATTTGAATCGAACCCAACATTCATACGCATAAAATATACGTGTGTGCCGCAGTGCCGGGTAGTTTTTAGGCCCACAAAAATTATTCTTTTAGTTTTCGATTAAACATTTGTTAATTTCACATTAAATTATTTTTTGCATAATTTTTTATTGAATCAAAAATATTTTTGTAATATTTATGCATCTTTTTTTTTTTTTTTTGGGGCAACAATATTTATGCATCTTTATTTTCTTAAAACTTATCCTTTTGGATCAAGCTACTTTTTCCTATGGATGTGTAGTCTTATTTTAGGAGACTTGTCAATTTTCAAAATAAAAATAGTTCGAACATATCTCTCTTTTCTTCTTCTCTTTAAAAAAAAAAGAAAGAAAAAGTAAGTCTAGAAAATATATCGTAATTAACATTGGCTACCAGCTGAAACCAAATAGAACTTGATTTTTTGCGTCGGTTAGATAAGATTGGGTTTTGGAGTTTCTGGTTTTATATGCAAGCTTATCTTATACTATTATTAACAACAAAATATGTTGGAAAAGAAATAAATAAATAAAAAAAACTATAGTTGTAAATATTGCACCAAAAAAAGGAGTAATTAATGGGATACTTGTAAACGTAGTTTATATCATAAATTCGATCTCGTCGTCTTTATATTCCTTGTGAAGCAAGAAGCCTTTTGTTTCGTTAGTTTCTTCAAGCATCCGTTATCAAATAAAAAAGTGATTACGATCTCCTTCCATGCACTAGAATCATGGCAATGCAGCAGACGATTAGCATCGGAAGAACCCGAGGAGGTCTGAGTTATCGCTCACTTTCTTGCGGGAAGTACAAATCTCTCAACCATGTCGACACATTAGGAACAAGTAAGGTTCTAGAGGCGATCAACGTACCTTCGACACAAGCGGAGGCATTAACAGGCACCATCACCGGTGGCTTGGAGTCGGTGATGGAGAAGGTGAAAGCCGAACTCTTCTTTTCCAAACATTCATCAATTAGTACTACCTATTCTCACTATTACAGGATGGATACGTAGAGAGATGCATGCTTTCTTGTATATCTCTTGTATGCATTGTGAACTTATCTTAGAAACTGTTAAGGTATCTTGTGATGATGAAACGTATCTCAGAAATATATTTTGTGTTGTGAACTTATGGTTTGTTAACAGATCTCCATGGTGTGATGTACTCTTTAGTTTTCTCACTAGGAATTAATGCTAGAAGATATGCTCTTTCCAACCTAGTTAAGTGTCCTTCATTGTCTTTTTGTGCAGGAGTATCAATCACAATCAGCTCGTGTTGCAGAAGAGGTTCGAAAACTGCAAGCCGATATTGATAAGATGCGAGCCGATCGGAGGTATTTGACTCGCTGTTTAATTTTTGTTAATTTGTCCCATTTAAACTAATTAGACCTTTGATTTTGAAACAGGTGTGATCATGATATAAACATACACAACAAAATTGAGCAGGTATAGGTTTTGTTAATATTGTTTTTGTTTTTGCACTTGTTTATTTGAATATTGGCGAGTTAAAGACTAGAAAGTTGCTAGTGTTTTCATGACATTATCAAATTAATACCCGAACGATAGAAAATATTCCACTATTCATTCAGCTTACACTTGTGACTTTAGGTTAGTAAAATCGGAAATCAGAAGAACTAATTATATGTTTTGGGTGTTTCAGGGTTTTAATGAGTTGAAAGCTGAGTGGAAAGCAACAAAATATGAAGTCGTGAAGGTTGCTATATATACATTGGCTTCTGTGGCAGTAGCTGGGTCGGGAATGTTTTGCTTGATGTCATAGTAGACACGATCTTGGATCTTTGGAAAGAATTGAAAATTTTCTCAGGGACGAAAATCCAACGACTCATAACTTATCCGGCCGCAACTAGATTAATGACTCGTGGACTTTTTTGGTTTTGTGCTTTTTTTATTGACATTGGTTTAATTATGCTTTTGAAAAGTGATATTTTTCACTTGCATTGTTAATAATAACTCATTAACTCCAAATTGTACTTCCGGTCATCACCTTAGCTAGTCCAATTGCATTAGCATGCAATAGGAAGTCAGCAGCATGAATGCAATAGTACGTAATATTGTGAAAGGAGTTGGGTCTCGTTCCCATCAAAGTCTTATCTTCTGATATAAGCTTTTAAACTCAAATTAAACAACAGACGCCTACTAATTTTGCTAATTTTGAACGCCCTGTAGCTAAGTAAAAAAGGGGACCATGCATCTGAGCTAATCTTATAGGAGGCCAACAATTTGTTTTAAACCCTTTAGTAGCAGCAACTAACAAAGACCGGTTTAAAAGATCCCTTCCAAATAAATCTCTTTGCTTCTAATTTGTAACTATGTTCATCCATCACCTATGTGCCACTTACTATGACAAAGTAAGCTTGATTTACTAGCGTAATCGAACCCTACTGGTTTACTTCATTCTTTCCAGGAACATCATGATCTCTTAATGGCGATGTCACCAGTTGTAGAATTGTCTCTGGAGGTCATATGGTTTCTTTCAGTGTCTGAATAAAAACTGGACCCATTTGCTTAACAATGATGAGATTGTGTTTGAGCGGTTTTCCAAGGTTCTGAATCAATATGGGATCGCATCATCTGTGTTTCTTTATGCTATTCAAGAAAGATCGAAACTTATTCTGGTGAGGCATATGGAAGGCAACAATTGCAGATTCTTTTGAGATGCAAGCTCAAGAATTTTATCAGGCAAAAGTCTATGAAAAAGCTCAAGAAACAGCATGAAAAATATGATTTCTAAAGTTACTACCTCCACAGTGTTTTGACCACATTTGCTGTTAAGAACAGCCTGTTATTGTTGCTGGAGTTCGAGTGAACCCAACACAAGCACATTGCAGCAATAATTACACAGAAGTTTCCCTTGTAGAGTTAGTGACCTCAGTAACAACCTCTCCTCTGCTCTGACTACACTTTTTAAAAGAACTTTATACTTGTTAACTACCATACAACAAGCCAGGTATTCATACAATACAAGTGGGTGCAAGTCTTGCAGTTGCTTGCGCATGCTCTGTTTTCAATTTTTCTTGCAAGTCACTAAACGTAATTGCTAATTGCTTTAATGTAAACAAACAGGGGTTAATGCAATCCTTATTTCACTAGCTAGATCATTTCTTCCCAAAAAGTATCTCCTCCCACTTGATTCTCTGGTCGTTTAGCTTCACCTTACGCGCCATCTTGTTCCTTGCTTTCGCCTGTTCGACTTCCTCGGTCCTGCCCTCTGCTTCAATCTGAACATCTTTTAAAATCTTCAAACCAGAGCAAAAACCACCAAAGGCAATGTTGTACGCTACCAACATGGACCAGATACGTTTCCCTAGCTTTGCTTTACCCATCTCTGCAGAGAAAACAAATAAATAGATTCAGCAACTATAAACTACAGTATAAACCCAAATATCGTCAAAAAAGAAGAAGATGAAGAAACTTTACCCACGAATTGATTGATTGATTCACAAGGAAGAGTCAAGAAAACGACGGACTTTGTTATCTGAGAAAACTGCAGAGAAAACAACCAAATCTATCAACCAATGATTAGAATAAACTAAGAGAAAGCATAAGGCCAAGAGAAAGAACAAGAAGTGTTTACCCACGAGAAGCAGGGAAGAGTCAAAAGAAACTGACATTGTTAGATTTTCCGGGAAAATAGAATAGAACTGAAGAGGAAACAAAAAGAAAACGAAATCAATTGAGAAAAGATTCGAACTAGTCTAAACTCGAAGATCGTCAAAAGAAAAGAAGAAACGTTATACATTAAATGCTTGAATCACAAGAAAGAGTTAAGAGCACACGGACTTTGTAATCAGATAAATTTTCCGGGAAAGAGGAGCTGTAGAGAAGGAAAAGAAGAAAACATAATGCCACGAGAAAGAAGCAGAAGCGTTACCTACAAAATCCTTGCTGCACAAGAAAGTGTTCCTTCAAGCTCAACTTCTTTACTCTCAAACGTCGTGCTTTGATTCCTTATGTGTGTTCTCGCTTGCCTCTTCAATTCCTCACAACTTTAGAAAGATCATTGTTCTTTGCAGAGAAGAGTGAATTCGCAATAACAACTGAGCAAGAAAGAATTGGGAGAATCACGGAATGACGGAAACAACCCAATTAAGAGAGAATGTCACAAAAACTTAAAAAAGAGAGATAACAAACTCACAAAGGCTCTGTTTGATTCCGTTAGTTAAACGTCGTTGTTTAGAGCTCACAATTTTGGATAGACATTTTCTGATTTTCATCATCCCGAACCGAACCGAACCAAACCAGATTTTTTTTTTTTCCTTTTTTTCAATTCGAATTGTTCAAATTGACGAAGAAATTTATCAAAGTACTATATAGTAATGACTTTATCTTGTTGAATAATTTTAATTGAATGCGACTATATTTACAAACCCAAAATTGAATAATGACCAATGGTAGAAATGAGATTCCAATCCAAACGTTTGTGTAAAGAATTAATATTAAGATTTAAGACGTACCACCATTTGTTTAATAGTATATTACTTATAGTTACATGTTGAAACTTGAAATAAATAGTCTGTATTCTTTTTTCTTTTCGTTTTTTTTTTATAAAGTAGATCGGATTAATTGGGACCTCATTTTACCATTGGTTATTGATTCAGTTCGGTTTTAAATATAGACACCTATGAATTATGATATACGAGTGAGAGATTGATTTATTTATCAGGTAGAATTCGTAAAATTGTTGAATTATTATGAAAGCAAAAAATATGCTTATAGTGTTATTATTTTTAGCAACCGAGAAAAGGTTAACCCAAGACCAAAAAAGAACAAAAAAGACCGATCAAGTGAACATTTTTCCAGTTATTAAATTCTTTCTTTGTTATAATTAAAATCGGTTTCTGGATGGATAGGATTGTTTTCCCTAAAAAAAAAATTTGTGGGGTTTATCCAAAATTCAGATACAGTAAAACCTCTATAAATTAATAATGTTGAGACCAAAACATTTTATAAATTAATAATAATTTATCTATAAATTAATAATTATTAATTTATAGAAATATTTTTAATAGTTTAACTTTTAAAAATTATGAATTGAGACAATTTTAACAATAATTTCAAAATTTTATGGTATTGGAATTGAATTTGTAATATTTAGAAAACATTGTTAACAATAAATTACAAATACAAATAGACAAATTCATTTATACACATGACATACATAAAATTAAATTTATGAATAATAATATAGATTGGTGTATTTTAATAGTCAATCAAACTATCAAAATGTAAATGATGGATATCTAAAAATTGAAAACTTAAAAAAAATATAGCTATATTTATGACATGTTACAAAATATTTTATATCACTATAGTTTGAAAATACAACATAACAATTGTTTTGTCGATATAAGCTTTAGGAGAAACATATATTATATATACATATATAATATAAATATATATATATATGTAAATTTACATGATTATTAATTTATGATATTATTTGGACCATATTTTACATGAGGATTTCAGAAATATTATTATCTTATTATCTTATCGAATTTTGTTATTTTTTACACTGACCCGACTTGGAACTGACAAAATTTATTAATTTATAGTGTTTATTAATTTATAAAGTATTAGTTTATAGAGGTTTTACTATATTAAAAATATTCAAAAACATAATATACTTACAATGATCCATTAAGAATATCTCTACAAATAAATCCAATCTATGTGTATGTTTTCAGTCATCCCAATCAACTCGGTGAGAAACATGCAAATAACAAAATAGAATGAAAAAAGAGATGTCAATTTCCAGCGGCTGATTCTAAAACAAAGTTTTTGTATAAGACAAAATCTCTAATTGTTAAATTGACATGTTTCGCGATCATATGAGTTATTAACTTTGAAAACCAATGTTTATATAATAACATAATATTCAATATGCTATCAAATCATTCACCGATTAAAAAACTTAAGAAATTACATTAATTTCTTATTTGATTATCTTATTTTTCTTCCATTATGTTAATCACTAATTTTAACACATTAAACATTTTCATACTTTAATCACTTTTCTGTATTAATTTCTTTTTACTATATGATTATAATAAATAATAATTGCAGTTAAACTACAAATATTTTCCTTCTTAATTGCACATATTTTGCTTATTAATTGCATATGTTTTCATATTAAAATTAATAATTTAATAGATAACTTTCCTATTAGAATTAGTGATATAATATATTACTTTTGGTTTTATATACATTAAAAAATATTAATTGTAATCTTTTAATTTTTACGATTTTTTAATTTTTCTATAATTATCAAATAATTATTCTTTTAGCACATGTCAAAATATTATTGATATATTTGACATGTATCGCGATTATATGAATTACTAACTTTGAAAACTAAGGTTTATATAATAAGATGTCATTTTTCAATCATTTGTTTAATATACAATATTAAGTTTATCATAATTGTAAACAAATATTACACGTTTTTCCATTATGTAATTTGTATTCGTATAAAACTGAAAATGATGCTTATCAATTAATATAAAAAATTATATATAACTACAGGATGTAACTGTTTGCAAACAAAATGTTATAAACTTTTGCTTTGTCAAATATATATAGAAAGAGGATAACAGAAACTGAAGGAAAAATGAAAATCCACAACCATTTTTGGAAAAGTTTATGTGGATAGGAATTTAGATTCTCCTTCCTTGATTATTACATTCAAAATAATCAGTTTTATTTGGGTTAGTTATTTGGACAAAAGTTTTGGCAAAAAACAATGACGTCTCTCTGCTTTGAGGGTGATTTTTTGGGCGATTCTCAGTTTTACTTTCGTCCTCCTCCTTCTCCAATTTGGAGTTTCTTTCCGACAAATCTTTTCTGGTTACTTCATAGGTTTGGCGGTTTTTTTCTGTTACAGTTAGCGGGTAACAGTTTCTCTTTCCCAAATTTTTGGGTTGATAACCGCCATAGGAAACCGCCATGGGCAACCCCATATATATACACGGTGTTGGGTTTCTGTTTTCCGACAACTTTTCAACCAATTACAGTTACGCCCTCTCAAATTGCTATCGCGATGAGTGATAACATCAGAAAGAATCTCCAGAATTTGGATCTGGGAATCAATGATGCCCCGGTTCCTTTACCACCAGAATTATGTGGTCACGCTGCAAATCTCAATCGTTTCTCTTTGATAGTCTCTCCAGTGAATCCCCAGAAGCAGAATGTGCGCGCTATCATGGCGCAAATGCCTAAAATTTGGGGCTTTGCTAATGCTTGCCGTGGTCGTGTTCTTGGTAATGGAAAGATATTGTTTATCTTCCAGTCTGAGGAAACGCTAAATTTGGTCCTGAAACGAGGACCCTGGGCTTTCAATGATTGGATGCTGACGGTTCATCGTTGGTACCCCAACATCACGGATGAAACAATGAAGATAATCCATTTCTGGATCCAAGTGCGTGGGATACCAGTACAATTCCTGACAACTTTGATGGTTAACTACATTGGTGAGAGACTTGGAAATGTTGTTGCGGTGGACTTTGACGAGAATGCTAATCTTGTGGAGTTTGTTCGCATCTGTATCAATTAGAATGTTGACACTCCGCTACGATTCCAGAGAAATTTCCAATTTGTGGGAGGGGAAAACACGATTCTAAAGTTCCGTTATGAACGTTTGAGGAACTTCTGTACCAAATGTGGAGCCCTGACCCATGACTCGAAGGAATGCCCTTTAACATTTGATGATCCTCATGATGATGATGATAACCGTCCAAATGATGACAATGCGGGTGATGATGACCATGACGAATATGATCCTCACTACGACTACAACCAGAAGACTTACGACTCGGAGACAAACATTTTGCAAACAATTGCTTCGGATGGTGAAATCCCTGGTCTGAAACGAGTTCATCAAGACAATGAGTTTATCATCAATGATTCTGATGACTCCTCTGTTCCGAGTGTCTTTGAAGACACTGAATTGACTCTAGAGCGCCTCATATACCTCTTGACGAAGTTTGCGACAGGAAAGGGTCAACTTGTTGAAGAAGGTACGTCTAACATGATGCCATATGCTCTTGAAAAGGAAACGATCAACAACAAAAGGAAGAAGGCAACGATGGAAGTCTACTACCAACAGAAGGAAGCAGAGGAAGATCTGATGGTCCTGAATCAGATCCATAAGAAGGGGAGAGTGGAGTCAGTGGGTTCTTGCAGCGGTAATGGATTCAACGGAGCCGGGGGGGGGGGGGGGCCCCCCNAATGCCTCCATGAAGATCATCTCCTGGAACTGCCAAGGGCTCTGCTCACCTCAAACACAGAGTCGTTTAAAACGTTTCTGTCGTATTATTAAACCTAATATTATTTTCTTGTGTGAAACTATGAATGCTTGCTCTACTGTATTTGATTTTGCTTCTGTTCTAGGTTTCAATAATGTAATAACAGAACCCCCGCTTGGTCGGAGAGGTGGTCTAGCTTTGTTATGGTCAAACGATGTCACGTTATCCAAGTTGTATCAGGATGAACGTATGATCGATGTTCATATTATGTTTAATAATAAGGGTTTCTATTTTTCTGGTGTCTATGGTAACCCAAATTCGAGTTTGAGGTATTTATTTTGGAACCAGTTGGAAACTATAAACTCAACTCGTAATGGACCATGGCTGCTGGCTGGCGATTTCAATGAGATCATTGATAACACTGAGAAGATTGGAGGACCTATAAGAGATGAATACACTTTCAGGGATTTCAGGCATATGTTATCTGTTTGTGATTTGGCTGATTTAAAGTCCAAAGGAGATCGTTTCTCGTGGGTGGGAGAGAGAAGAGATTATACGATTAAGTGTTGCCTTGATCGAGTGATGAAAAATTCAGAATGGACTACCCTGTTTCAACCTGCAGAGGCTGAGTTTTTGGAATTTGATGGATCATATCATAAACCAATCCTTACAACGATCCAACCTCGAGTCTCTTATACAACAAAGGCCTTTCGCTTTGATAAAAGACTAACTGAAATAGAGAATTTCGATAAAATAGTGGCAAACGGATGGAACTCCTGTAAAAAAATGAAACATTACTCGATAAGTGATCAGATCAACAACTGTCACAGAGAAATGGCAAAAGGAAAGCACAAAGCTAATCTAAACTCAGCAAAACGCATTGATCATTTTCAACATCTTCTAAACAGAGCAATGGAGAGTACAAACAGAAGAAACCGACGCAATATCCCGTATTTGCAAAGAGAGCTAAGCAAGGCGTATAGTGATGAAGAGTATTATTGGCACAATAAAAGTAGAAATCGATGGTTAAACCTTGGAGATCGTAATACAAGCTTCTAACATGCAAGTACAACGACTAGATATGCTAGAAATCACATTTCTAGTATACGAGACTCAAGAAACATATGCCACTCTGGTGATCATCAGATTGGAGCTCATGCTCAAGAATTTTTTTCTACAATGTATACATCAAACAGAGTTCCTGTCTCACCAATCGACTTTGGCGACTTCCCTCCTACTGTATCATCTGCTATCAACGAACACCTCGAGAGGGAGTTCACTGAAGAAGAAATTTTTGAGGCAATCTCTTCCATTGGAGATGATAGAGCACCTGGCCCGGATGGCCTAACTGCACGTTTTTATAAACATTACTGGCACATTATAGGGCATGATATAATTGCAGAGGTTCGAGAATTTTTTGACACATCACACATGAAGTCAGGTATGAATCACACTAACATTTGCATGATCCCAAAGATAGAAAAACCTCAAACTCTATCAGATTATAGGCCTATAGCCTTATGTAATGTTCTATACAAAATCATTTCAAAATGCATGGTAGCTAGGCTGAAAAAACAACTGGATCTTATAGTTTCGGATTCCCAAGCTGCTTTTATACCCAGAAGACAAATTACAGACAATGTAATGATTGCCCATGAAGTGATGCACTCTTTCAAATCTCGAAAACGAGTGTCAACGAACTAAATGGCAATCAAAACTGATGTCACCAAAGCATATGACAGGGTAGAATGGAATTTTTTGGAAGTAACAATGCACCTCTTTGGTTTTTCAAAAAAATGGATTGATTGGGTTATGGCATCAGTCCGGTCTGTAAGTTACTCAGTCCTGATCAATGGTACACCATATGGAAACATAGTCCCTCAAAGGGGTATAAGACAAGGTGATCCTCTCTCACTATATCTTTTTATCCTATGTGCTGACATTATGAGTCACCTAATCAGAACTAGAGTATGCTCGGGAGATATCAGAGGCATTCGCATAGGTAATGGGGTACCTCCTATCACTCATTTTCAGTTTGCGGATGACTCTCTGTTTTTCTGTCAAGCGAATGCACGGAATTGCAACACAATCAAAGAAGCTTTTGAAGTGTATGAGTACTACTCAGGCCAACAAATTAACACAAGTAAATCACTTATTACATTTGGTTCTCGTGTAAACGGTCATCTTCAAAATAGATTGACAAAGATTCTTGCAATACCAAACAACGGTGGCGGTGGAAAATATCTTGGTTTACCAGAGCAGTTTGGTAAAAAGAAGTGTGAAATGTTTCATTACATAATCGACAAGGTTAAACAACGAACTGCTTCATGGAAGGGTCGCCATCTCTCACCTGCAGGAAAAAAAATTCTCATAAAATCAGTTGCTCTCGCTATGCCGGTATATTCAATGTCCTGTTTCAAAATTCCACTTGGTGTCATTTCAGAAATAGAGTCTGTTATCCAGAGATTCTGGTGGGAGAAGAGTAATCAAGACAGAGGCATACCTTGGATCGCATGGAAACGATTGCAATATCCTAAGGCTGATGGGGGTCTGGGATTTAAAAATCTAGAGCACTTTAATGATGCTCTACTTGCAAAACAAGCCTGGAGATTGATACATTACCCAAATTCTCTACTTGCTAGAGTATTTAAAGCTAGATATTACAAGGATGAATGTGTTTTAGATGCTAAGCAAAGAGTTAATCAGTCATACGGTTGGTCATCTATATTAGCAGGCCTTGAGTTAATCAAAAAAGGTTCGAGATACATTATCGGTAATGGTGAGTCAGTCCGAGTAAATGTGGACAACATCACAACAACAAATCCTCCAAAACCTGTTCAAAGTGTTATCCCGGATGAACCTCTCATGATATCAAACCTCATTTCTTCAAATCCGGCATATCAGTATTGGGACAGAAGTAAGATTCTGCAACATATTACACCTGCAGATCAAAACAAGATTTTGAAAATGTATCTCCCCCAGAAAAAAAGACCAGATAGGCTTATCTGGCATTACAATAAATCAGGGGACTACACAGTCCGCTCTGGATACTGGTTCTCGATGAACAACCCGGACAAACCATGTGACTTGCCACCAAAACCTCATGGATCAGTTCAGTTAAAACGACAAATTTGGAAACTAAACATTCTACCAAAGGTAAACCACTTTTTATGGAGATTGCTCTCTAGATCCTTACCCACAGCAACTCGTCTCATATCTAGAG
Source organism: Camelina sativa (assembly GCF_000633955.1). Taxonomy (NCBI): domain Eukaryota; kingdom Viridiplantae; phylum Streptophyta; class Magnoliopsida; order Brassicales; family Brassicaceae; genus Camelina; species Camelina sativa. Next base: position 19,038,265 of record NC_025690.1, read on the forward strand.
GAATGAATATAGACCCTATATGTTCGAGATTTTTACAAAATGATGAGACAATTGATCACATACTGTTTTTATGTCCATATGCTGAATCCATTTGGGAATTAGCAAATATCCCGATCCATGCTCTGTATTTGTCTTCAATCACTTGCAAAATTTTCTTGGAAGCTGTTTTTGCACTGCAAAATGATAATGATGTACCATTAGAGACAAAACTACTACCATTTTGGATCATTTGGCATATTTGGAAGACAAGGAATAAATTCATATTTGAAGAAATTTCGGAAGAACCAATTCACATGGTATGGCGTGCTAAAGCGGATGTACGAGAATGGTGTCGAAGTGTTTTAAACCGACTTGACTCTCCTTCCTTAAAATCAAAACCAACGCATTGGACAAGGCCTCCTCAACTGATGCTCAAGTGCAATTACGATGCAAGTTTTGATCCCCTAACTCAAGAGACACGGGGCGGATGGATCCTACGTAATAACAGAGGCATCTCCAATGGTTGGGGAGCTGCAAATATGAGATATGCATCATCACCATTGGAAGCTGAAGGTAAAGCTCTGCTGAATGCGATGCAACAAACGTGGATACGAGGAATAAGAAATGTTATCTTCGAAGGCGATTGCGAGTTACTTATTAAGATGCTGCATCAGTCAATATACATTGCATCGATTGAAGGTGTTTATCAAGATATAGTACACTGGACACAATACTTTGACACAATTCAATTTGCTTACATTCCAAGAAATTGTAATAGAACAACTCATGCTTTAGCAAAATTTGGATGTAGCTCTGAATCTTTTTATTCTTCTTATTTTCATCCCCTATTTGGTTAACGGAAACTCTTTGTAATGATTACATTTTATCATTTATATAAATTTCTTTTTGACGAAAAAAAAAAATATAGAAAGAGGATGATTGACCAGTGACCAATTTCAGAAGTTTACAAAATACAGTATGATATTCTCTATATGTTGGCAGAACTAATTCAAGCTGTGTTATGTTTTCGCTTTTCTGACATGTACAGTAACAGAATAAGATAGAATGGCAGTTAGGTCCGTATAAAATGTGACACTCACTATCAAGAACAAGAAAACTAATGGAATCTACAGAAGAAGAATGATTTCAAACATTTCTTCCTTATGAATCTGTTGTCATGCGTATGCTCTTGTCTTCCTTACCCGGAGAAGCTGAGCCAGGGGAGGCGAATAATGCTTGTATAAGTCTCGGTGGTCAAGAAGTTGAGATTCAAGCTCCTCCACAACCCAAAAGGTCTCTTTCAGTAGACAAAGAGATTTGTTTAAATGGAAGTGATAAGACCGGTTTGGTTTGTGCATAGACATGAGCAGTTTGGTTCAGTTAAGTTTCTTAGGACGAGGCGTCTGTCGCGGTTACCCATTAGCTTGATGAGCGGTAACTTCTGCGAGACTTGACGCCAAATTTCCTTCACTGCTCCATTTGGGTTATCATAGTCAAAATACCGTGTTACCTGTGTGCATTGGATCATTCGGGTATGAGAAACATTCCTAAGAGAATCAAATATATGAAGAGGTCAGAGGTTGAAAAGAAGGAGAGGGTACCAATCTCATCTCTCTCTGATACTCCAGGATCTTCTTGGTTTTTATCTTCCTCAGCATCTGAACCAAAAATCTGGGCTGCAGAGCTGCATTTGCCTCAACAAAAATCGAAAACTTTCTATAATCTATAACATCTTCAAAAGGTAACTCGATGCTATCGCTAACAATCACGGGCACACACAAACTGACAATGGAGTCAAAGAGTCTGCAGGCGGATGGGGTATCACCCGCAGGATTTAGACAGAACTTTGAAGTATGCATTCCTTTCGTAGCAGCTCGTCGGTTCTCCCTGGATTGAGTTCCATGTTTTATTGTTACATCTCCTTCCTTTTCAAGAACTTGGAATAGCAAATCACGAACTTTTCCACCCTGAACACACCCAAAGAAGCAGTCAGAAGAAGATCAATATTGTCTTCTTTAAAAAAGACAGAACTTGATACGAAGTTGAGCCAACAAGGGTGTATCTTTCTCCCCTGTTTTGAGGGAGATCATGCTATATTACAAATTCAGATTACAATTCTTCTGGATTTTTCCCCTTGCAATGAATTCCCTAGAAACGTTATATGGAAAGAGATTCTTGGTGGCATGTAACTAGATAAAAACTATAAAATCGCAGAGCAGAGCTCACTTAGATCAGAGGAAAGTTACGAATTCATTCTTCAACTTAACCTGCTAGAGTCTGCTAAGGCCACAAAGTTTCAACATTTTTTCACAAACCGTTATTCGTTAATCACATCCTCTAGACTCACACTAGCTGACCAATCTCCTTACTCACCTAAAACCTTAGGAAAGCTACACACTTGGAACATTTTGAGCGCTAATTAATCACATTTCCAAGAACAACTGCAAAGGCAAAAGAAGAGACTTACATCTTTGCGATATCGATTTCCCATGAAGAAGAGCAATGTGTTGCGAGCCTCAACCCCAATTTCTCCATTGAAGAGATTGACCCTATGAGAGTAAGGTATCACCACATCCTTGACGAACGATCCTTGATCAGGCCTCAGCCGCCCGAAATCCGCCACGAGCAGAACCGCATTCTTAACCCGGTCCAAGATCCGATACAAGGCATTAGGATCACCGGCGGGTATCACGTGATCTCGGCCACCATTCCTCCTCCACCACTCTTGGCCCTCAAGCCACTCCATCAACCCTTCCTGCATCTTCTCATCGCTGTAACCGGATCCGGGTTCAACGGGTCGACCCGCATTCACAATTAAGCTGAGGGAAGAGAACACCGGGACGTAGAAGAGATCAGCGTCGGCGGGATCCAAGACACGGACAATCGGAGACCCGGATCGATCGACTTCGGGTCGGTTCAGATCCGAAAAAAGATACCACTCGTGCATATGTTGATGACCCGGATACTTGAGCGCGGTGACGTCATCGACGGGCTTCTTGACTCCGCCGCGAGCGATTGAGTGCTGCTCGATGACACCGTAAGTGAATCTCTTGGGGAGATTGTACATGTAAACCCTAACCTTAGGCTGAACCGGAGCACGACGTCCTTGATCATCATCTTCTTCTTCGCGGATTAGCTGGCGAGGGAGATCGGATGAGGAAGGGAGCGAACGGCTCACGGAGGCGTTGAGAATTACATAGATTGCGATGACGGAGACGACGGCGATTGCTGCTCGTTTGAGAAGGGAAGATTTACGCGCCATTGGAAAGGAGATTGAAGAAAGCTTAGGCCTTTAGGGTTTTCAGGTGAGAGAGAGAGATTGAAGTTAGCTGACACTAATGAAGATGACTGTTGTTGTGATTTTGGGTTCGTTACATTTCGTGCACTTCTCTTACCCAACAGCTGATTCTGAATTTTCACTTTATGTGTACAATTACAATATTAATAAATTCATACAGTAATTATCTAGATAATAAATAATGTTGTTAAGTGTTGATTTATTGCATGAAAATTGTTTAATTAACTTTTTACGTAGATAACGGAATTATGAAACTTAACAAGAAAAAAAGATATGCATAAGTTTTTAATGGGGCAACTGCAACATAATAAACAAGATAATCAGTGTGTTTGCGACTTGCGAGGGTATTTGTACAAATTTAATCATCTCTCTCTACATAACTGTTTTTCTTCTTCTCTGTAGTAGAATGTGGGAGTGTTGTTGTTACTTAGTTATGCTGTTTGTATGAGATGGGACCAGATCTTGAGACAGCAAACCTAGGAAGTGGACTAGGACCTGTGCTGTTTGATCCTGACCCTCCTTTATGGCTCGAGCTGTAATCCAGCGGTCCTGAACGACGGGAACTACCCCTTTGTTTGTTCTTGTTGTTCTCATTGTTTCTTGAGTTTCCAGTTTCCGGTTCCATGTAGTGTTCCTGACCGTAGAGTGAAGATGATGAGCCTTTGAAGTACCCTGAATCCGGGGCAGCTGCGGAGCTACTGCTACCGCTACCACTACCACGCTGGGGAGTCGTGGGGTTTTTCATGGAGGGAGAAGCATGGATGAGTGATACGGATGGAGAATGGTATGGAGATGCTGTTGCGAGCGGTGTGGATGGTGTGTTGGAGTAGTATTGCGTGTAGATTGACCTGAGGATTGTGTATGGGACATGTGATTCAAGGGAGCTTCTTGGGAGGTATGGTGAGATTTCGCAGAGTTGGTCTAGGAAGATAAGCTTAGCCACAAGATGAGATCTGAAGAACAAAAAAAGGTTGATATGATGATCATGTGGATAAAAAATGAGGGATGGAGTTTAAAAATAGTTCCAGGTTTCTCTTACCTGTTGGCTTCGCTCCATGAATCTAGCACAATGGATGCAGCGAATTTCACAAAGAGTAACATTGCGGATTTAATGCTTGCTTCAGCGGTTACACGGGGTTGAAACTCTGAGTCCAGATTTTCACTAGAGTGATGACCATTTGAGAGGGACTGATGCTGCTGCAGGTATTCACGCTGTAACCTCACATACTCACTTCCTGCAATGACAGCGCTAATACACCGAGCCAAGCAATGGATGTTGTTGCTGAATCCACCAGTCTCGATGTTGAATCCAGTAGTGTTCCAGGCGTTTGAGGTCATAAAAGAGGCGAAAAAGTAAGGTAACAAACTCCAGGAGTTGTCATTTGCACCTCCCACCTCTTCGAGGATTAATCTAACCCATTCAGAGTCATGATCTCCAGCTACGCCAACGCCATTTGCCACACCTTTGATCCTTCTGATTTCTTTCTTTTCAGGTATTTCTTCAGGTATGTGTTCAACGATGCCAGAGATCATCGAGTGTATCAAGGATGCATTGTCTTCAAGAACAGCTCCAGAGGCTTCAGCGAGGAGCTCATCAAAAGCCAAAGCTTGACCAGCTTCAATACAAAATCCTATCACGGTATCCAAATCCACTATCTGCCTAACGGATGCGTCTCTCTCCACTCTGTCACCAGAATGCATACTTGCAGCAGCTGCCTCAATCAATTCCCGGTTTGACCTCAGAGATGTTTCTATGCAGTTTACTAGGGCAGCTGTATGAACTTTCATCATCCTATCCAGCCGGTCTACTCCATAGCCGCCGAAGATACGAACAAACGCCTGTAATTCCTTGACGTCGGTGACTGACTCTGCAAAATACCCTCCAACTGGTCTAGTGCTTTTGAAGTATTTGTGCCTCGGAGCAAAGAGGATTCCTGCACCAGACACATCCTTGATGATATTGTCCATGTACCAGTTGCACACAACTTCAACTGCAGATCCAGTGTTTTGCTGTGGTTCAGCAGGTTTTTCAAATGTGTGCAAAGACGAAACAGGCCCTGAAAAGGCTTCAGTGAGTAAAATTTCTCTGATGCCTTGGGTTAGGTCCATGCTAACGTGCTGCTCTGCCAAGTGAACTATGCTCATATGCCGCCTGATAAGAGATTCCAAAACAGAAGGCCGCTGAAGATCGTTATCGGTTTGCAGTGCAGTAAGAAATCTTCTCTTGAAGTTCCCAAGAATGCATTCTCTCATGTACTGCAAGTATTTAATCGGCGGGATAAAGTCAAAAAGCCTAAAAAAGCTTAACAAGACCAGACGATGAGAGAAATTTCATGGGATCTTTCCATAAGATATTCTTTTAATTCACGAGATATAAAAGAAACATGCAACCTTTCCATATCAGATTCGAGCAGATACTCTAAAAGAATACGTGGAAAGAATATGTGCTTCTACCAAGAGAAAATTCTTGAGTTGAAATCTAGTAGACTCACCTCTCTTAGCACAAATACGTGGTTTATAACACAAATAGGCTCCATGTCGTTCAGAATTGAACACAGATTAGTCAATCTTTGGATTGCAGCTTCCAACCTGCCATCACAAGGAGATACTTAAGATAACACAGTATCTAAGGAACACTGATTTCATGAATAGAAAAGAAAAACTTGAGGCCAGACTTGGGAACTCACATCTTAATAGACTTATTATTCTCAGGATAGCTCTCATGGCCGGGTAAAGTAAACCCGCCTACAACTCTGGGGGATTTCATTGAAGGAGCAGAAATTCTTGATGCATTATTCAGATAAGCTGCAGCTTGTTCTGGAAGAAGCTGTGAAAGGTCAACACATCAGTTGGAGGACAGTAGTTAAGTAGAATATTGCTTTTGTAATAACATGATTTTGGGGTAGGATATCTGACCTGAGATTCTAGAGCGCCAAACCCGCCTTCTGAATCAAGAATATTTATTAGGCCCTCCAGTCCCCCCATTATTGATTCAATAAGAGACTCTACATAAAGCACTGCATCTCTCCCGAATTTGGTAACCTGTGGAGAAAGACAAGAAGAGGGACCTTTCCGTTTAATAGATGGTATCACTGATATAGAAAAGTGAGACAAAACATATAGGCAATGAGAATTTGTGGTTCACCAAAACGAGAAACATTATATTGGTTTATTAGAAAACTTTTTAAAAAGATGGCATGCTAAGGGAAAATTTTTTAATCCAAAAGTAGCTTATGGAATCAATAACTTTATTTGTCATTGCACATATGCAACATGGTAACGGGGTCAATCCAATTTTACGATCACTTTAAATCATTTATTGTCATATTGAGAGTAATATGGTGCTCGCAGCGTGGTCTTAACACTACGAGAATCTCATGATCCAGACATGTACTATAGAAAAAATGCAAAATTCACTGAGACTGAATTATGGATTTACCTCCTCGGGAATTATTAGTGAAGCACATTCCGGAAAACTACTAGCCACACTGAGCCATGCACAACAATGCTGAGGACGTCCTTCTGGTCCAAACATTGTATTTCTGAAAACCTTTTACAACAATTAAATGTCAGATTATGCATAAGATAACATGTGGGGAAATAGTGGACAGTGAAAAACAACAGGAAGTATACAGTTGTGAGGTGTTGATGGTAGAAATATAATTTCTTCAGACTTCCATGCTTTGATAATTGAGACTCCAACTCATCAACACATCTGCATTAAAAAACATGGAATTCTGCAGTATATTAGTTTCACCGTTTCTCTAGATAGAAGTTAACCAAGTAATGGTAATATAAGGCCGGGAATAGTACCTGGACCAATTATATGCAGCATTTCCTTCCGATAGCAAGCCCTCCTTCCCTGTAGAGACAGTGGCTTTTTCCAGATGCCTGATGTTTATCGATGATCGAGAAGAAGTGACAATCATCAGAATGGACAACCAATCTTTCCGGAATTCCTGTACAACAAGAGGCGCTGAGCATTAGAAATAGATTAGATGACTAACAAAATAATTGTGTTGAGACCTGGCTACAATTAGGATTGGCGACAGGCCTAATGGGAAACATACGGAAACATGAGTGAATTTACTATCAGGTGTGTATTGACTATCTGTGAAAGAAAAATGTAAATGCATCATCTGACTTGAAAAAAACAAAGTGGATATAGTCCATCTTTCTTACAGATAGGTCACATGTGATTGCAGAAACATTTTCTCCCTGCGCTTTGGGTATGTTTTCGAGATGTTGCACAATACGCTGGAAAAGGCCTTTCAAGGTAGGATCAAGGTCCAGAGCCACAATTCCAGGAGTGCCCATCAGGTAACGAATCCTTCCAGCAGATGAAGAAAGGTATGATAGTGCATAACCTCGAGCAGCTGCATTCCAACACCAATGTTTCAAAATCCTGTACTTACAACCAATGCTCGAGGATGTGATATCTCAAAGTAACAAACCTGAGATGTACTTGCGCACTAAACAGCAGAGACGGTCCATTCCGTCGAGCAGGAAGCCAATGGTAGGATCATTTGGATCCTAAGAAATAAGGAAAAAATCAGCAATAGTTATCAAATTTTGAGTTCATAGAAAGTCAAAGTTACAATACTGAGAGGCTTTCAAAGTTCAAGCAATCAACTTACTATGTCAACTGGTATCACTCGAGCAGCCTTGGATCTTGAAGATGCAATGCCAGCATGTTGAAAATACCAGAGAACCTCAGATTGGGCCAAAGCCAATGCAGAGAATACCATCTAAGAAAAGAAAAGGAAATAAATCAATAACTGGGAAAGCTTAGGGAAGGGAATTATGAGTATAATACTGGATAGGAGGCTCCAATCTCTGCAGAACTTCAATGACACATATCATCTGACACAGATATTTAGCAAAACTTTTCATTTGACAATTTTCATAAGTCTAAGTCATTCTTCCATGAAAGCATTGTCTGTTTTCTCTGAAATAGACCAATAGCACCGGCCCACGATCATGTATTAAATTTACAGCCCCTTGTTCCTAATGCAAGCATGCTATTGCAAGCTTTTGATTAATCACTGACAGACGATAAACCTTAAACCCTATTATGAAACAGACTAAACCTATACCTGAATGTTTGGCGCCAGCAAACTTGGTTGATCAGTGAAAAATAAAACCATCCGACCAATTTCCTGCTTCAGCAATATTCTTCTTTCTCGGTGTATGGTATCACATAACTGCAGCGCTTGCTCATGCACCTCACTGGAAACAGCGACCAAACAAAAGTAAGTAAATTTATAAATTCAAGAGTTATAATCTCTGCAAAATCACAAACTTAGAGGAAAACAACAATTTTCCAGTATCATATGAGGATTACAAGTCAGATGCGGCTCATAAAGCCATAAGTATAGAACTAAAATAATGTGGTACCTGATCATTTTCTCAACTTGCTTTGCTACACTATATTCTAGATCAGCTTCCTTTTGTTTAGTCCGACCAGATTTTGCCATCTTCTTTGATTCTAACACACGGGGTAAAACATACAACTGATAGTCTTCGTGCAACAAAATGTACTGCATGGTCAGGTTAATAGAGTCAGCTGATGCAAAAAAAATCCAATATAAAAATCTTTGTTGCAGACCATTTAAAACTCACCTCATCCCGAAATAAAGTCACGACTAAGTTTTCCTTTAGCACAACCTGAAACGCAACAGGACAGTAAAACATTTATTAGAGAAGCACGAATTAAAAGCAATCTTGATTTGCTTTGTACATCAAAAATTTAGGTCCATTACTACTAATCTTAATTTAAATAAACGGTACAAAAAGCACAATACATTTAAGAATTATTGGAGGACATACTTCTTTATTAAGATCTCAATCGAAAACAAAAGGAAAAAACAGATTTATACCAGGGCGATATCAATGCTAGTAACACGAAGAAGCTCGTCTGGGCAAACGAGATATCCAAGAAGCACCCATTCTCGGTACGACGTAACATTTGCAAGATCTTGCGCTCTCTGTAGGAAGCAAGAGTGTAATATCCATTATTAGCACTATACTAAATAAAAGAAAAAATTGTAAGGGATATACTATAGCATTCTACTAATTCGGAGCACCATAAGTTTTGGCTGATAATTATCAAGCCGAGTTTACCATGGGATGAGCAGAATTTGTAAGTATATCTGGGAATCTAGGATGATATGGGCTTAAGAATCCCTCATTTCTCAACTTCCTTGTATCTGCTGATAGAAAAATACTAGGTCCTACAGCCTCCAGGACCTAAGAAAAATGAGTAACATTGTTACTACTGCTATATCAGTATTAGCTCATAGTATACCTTGGATATAACAAGTGCAGCCCCAACTCTTATAATCCAGCGAAACCCTAATAAACATAACAACCAAATCAAACTAAGTTGAAATATTAACCTCTCCAATCCTTGGGCTGACAAAATTCAAATCTTCTTGTAAGCCTTTCAATGGGGGGTCATAAGAGTCTATAAATTGCACCAAGCTGGATGCATGACGAAGAGTTTTAATTCATGGTTATTGGCCAATTGATTATATATAAATTAAAAATGACACAACAAGGGAAAAAGGAATCCGTACCGGTGATAAAAGTCACAGTCTCGATCATTTCTTGATAGCGCATGCAGAAGGTTGTACACTTGCAGCAACATTTTCCTAGGAATCTACTTTGACAGAATAAACACTATTACAGATTGATAATAAAATAAGTGAATGTTTCATCTGACAAGTGTTATCAATCCAAATAAACAGAGAAGTTAGAAAAAGAATAAGCTCAGCATACCTTCTCTGCGAAAAGGTTGACTCGGACAAATGCACAAAAGAGATCCATGAACGCATGCAGTATAAGTGAGTTCTGATGAGGCTGCAAAAAACTGAACTAAGTTATGAGCTAATCATGAATACTCAACAATTTTATCCTCATCCTCACAGAAAAATTTTTGACAAGTAAAAAAATAACTTAATGTACCAAAAGATTTCATGACCTCCACCTAAGGTACAAGTTCAAAGGAAAGCTCAAAGTTTCAACGAAGAGCAAGTAAATACTATCCGCAGATGAGGGGCACTGACTCACCAGCAAAGTAATTACAGTGCTGCTTAGGTCCAATATAAGCCGTAGGGCCTGTTCTCGAAATGCCATCAAGTCGAGCAGCAGCTGATTCAAGAAAAGGAAAATGCATGACGAGAGGAATACGAAGGCATCCCCTACTGAATTCTAAACACGAACTAAAAAAAGAAGGCTAACAAATAACCACTCTTTTACAATTTTAAAGTAAAACCATGTATTAAGTATATTTTATATGTGTACCCACATATACAAGACTGATTCGTGGTGAGACAGAACATAATGAACAAAGAAAACTTATAGAAGATTGACTATAGCATGTAGGACTTTGGAGATGCTTCACTATTCTCGAGCAACAAGTTTCAGAACAACAGAACATAAATCCAAAAACATATTACATAGATAGTTTCTTGTTACCTGTATCCATGGCTCTAAGCTCTGTAAGTGAAGTTCAGCACCATCATGCAAGCTATCCAGTGAAAACTTGTCAATCTGCATACATATTGCATTAAAGAGAAAATTTAGCATATAACAAAGCGCACACTAAGCCTAATAACAAAAAAAAAAAACAACTCCTTACTTACACGTTCGAGTTGCAATTTGCTGAAATGCTCAGGGAACTTTTTAGAGAGCAAAGTGCAAATCCGCGGATGGTTAGGGAACACACCCGCTTTCCAAAACGCTTCAGAGAAAACATGACCAACAGAATCAGGGTACTCCAAGATTTGATTGAGTCTATACATTTTAGCCATGAGACCTTCAGCAACCTCAATCATTTGAACAACCCACTGTATGTTCAAAGCCTTAGTGGAACTACCAGAAGAACTCTGAACATGTCCATCAGAAGAACTCAACTGCTTAGAGCTCCTAGATGACACTGATGAAGCCATTTCAGGTCCCAAGTACTCAGTCCATCTGGAAGGACCTTCCCATTCCCTCGATCTCACAGAGGTCGGAGACATTGATTCATCTTGAGAAGGATAATACTGACGGGACTTCGCCATTAATTGAGAATTCTATTTTTCAGAAACACATTACACAATTCAGCTCTTGCAAATAAAACCCAGTAATTCTCAACAAAGAACCAAGTCAGAGAGAGTAAATGCGGGGAAATTAAAGTAGAGATGAGTGAGGAACTGATAAAACCCCAGGTGAAGCAAGAGCCATGTGAAGATATTGAATTACCTGAGGAAGCTCCAAAGGAGCAAGTCAATTAGGAGAAAGACTGGGGAGTAAGATCGCAGCTTCGGCTGGGGAGTTCAGATCTGAATTTTCTGTTAATCAACTCCGGAGACGATGACGACGAAGAAGAGAGAGAGAGAGAGAGAGAGAGAGAGAGCGTCGTCGGGGGCTCAAATCGGAGAGTGAGCCGAGAAATAAGAGAGTTGCTAAATTCGTTCGTTTGGGTCTCTCTCTCATTTAAGACAAAATTAGTCAGTACATTTTCTAATCTCAATTTCCAGATTTACCCTTTTAATATTTTTTACTTTTTTTTTTTTTTAATTCGCTCAAGCACATTAAAATTTTTGAAAATTGAGTTGTTAGTTGTCCATTTGAATTTAAAAAAATGCAAGAAAAAAAACAAATTTGTTTCTAGACCAAATAAAATAAATTTACTCAAACTTATGTATCAATTTATATACCATTAATTCAATGGATTAACTTATAAATTTTGGATTGTGGATATCAAAATTACATCTTATATATATTGTTATAATTTAGTGTACCAGTCCAGTCATCATATCCCCTCAACTATTGTGAGTTTAGCATAACAAAAACAATGTGCTTTTTGGTCATAAACATTCTCAAAAGGTAAATTGAAATTTACGAAATCTATTTATATAATTAAAAATATTTTTAGATATAAAACAGTATAGTATGATGTATTCTATAGTACTATTTATAGTATTTTAATAAAAGGAAAAAAAAAAAAAAAAGAACAAAGGCTCTTCTAGTTGGGGTGGTTGAAATATAAGTTTCCAAAGCTTTGACAAAATAAGGAGAAGTCCCTTAACCGGTAATTATAATATTCTCAAGAAATTAACAAAAATATCAAATATTGATGACTAGTTGTTACTATCATTACTTCAACATATATCACTATATCAGCTAATAAGCTTTTAGGTGTAATAATTGTCAATAATTCTAGAATTACTGTAATAAACTTTATATAATTCAGTTAATAATTAGTGTTTCTGACGTTTCTGATTATGTCATCAGTCGCTGTTCAAATACCGATCCGATTCTTACCCAAACCCAAATTAAGGATAAATATTTTGCATATTAGTGGCGAACATGACACATTAAAAAAAAGCAGAAAAAAGAAAGTAAATACATAATGTAATAAGTAGGGTTGACAAACGCAGGAATCTTGTATTACAAGGTGCTGCATCTTGTAAACTTAGTTGGACAATTGTGGCTAACAAGCTTGTATTCCACAATAAGCAACAATGATTCCCAAATCTTTTTCCCACTGTGCACATATCATTGCATTTGCAGATTTTTTTTTGTTTCTTTTCTTTTCACATTTCCCTTTTGAGGTCTTTTAAGGAACAAAAACCGGTTTCACACGATTGCTACAATATCTGCATATATTCTTTCTTTGTATGAATCTTCCCATTAGATCCTTCTTAGTTTTTTAATCTTAATCTCACCAATTGTTTCACAGTCATGATTTATCTCAAGGGTCTACCACTAGTGTGAACCGTGCTGATCTACATTCTTTTTCTCAACATAGTATCTTATACAACAGGACCATGATTGGTATAACACAATCCGGATCGGATCAGATTACCTACAAAAAAAATTAACTGGATGCATCCAATTGAGAAATGAAACGCAAAGAGAAAGAGAGAAAACTTTGCTGATGATGCATAACTCAAATTTTTTGTTTGATAACCTTGGCCATTCGATAGAAGCCTCCATCTTATTAGAGTAGGTTGGCAACTATTGATTTTAATCATTACTCAAATCAAAAGCTTCCAGTTCGGAGCTAGAAATTGATTCGAGAATTGGTTCTATCACTTAAGATCCCAAAGAATGGAAAAAGAAAAACTCAATTTGTTAAGTAAAGGGGCATAGCATAACTCCATGAAATATCAAATCAATGTAAACGCCAAAGCTCTTTATTCTCTACCATTGTTCAAACAATTTAACTAAAAAAAGCAAAACATAAAAAGAGAACGAGAGACTGGAATCTTCAGAATTTTCTTGATTCATCCATCGACAAAAATCTGAGAAACAACAATCTGCGTTGCAGTGAAAGCTTCGAGAATAATCTGGAAAAGATAAATATCTCAGTGCTTGGCATCTTCTTCTTCGCAGAACTTAGAGTAGTTGTCTGAATCCATCAGCTTCTCTGCCTCACCTGCATCACTCAGCTCCACCTTTACGATCCATCCTTGGTCATATGGGCTCGAGTTCACCTGTAAATTATAACAAAAGAATATCAGTTCAAGAGTCAAGAACACAAAACCTCCAAGTTTAACATAAGAGTATCAGCTCGAGACAACAGAATCAAGAACCTCCAAGTTTGAGATATTTTACATCATATCGATTAATCAAATCTAAGAATCCATGAATCAAGCAAGATTCTCAAAGTTAGAATTTAACTTTCCAAGAATCGTATAGAAAGCAGGGAATGTATGTCACCCATTTGTTAGCCACTTGCATCAAATGAAAAACAAGTAACCAAACAAAGAGACCCGCAAAACCAAGATTTCAAATTTGACCAACACAGTTATTGTTCAAAGCGGTTCAACAAAGATTATCTGTCTAACACAGTGAATCAATGGTACAACTGTGAAATGAGGACTCACCAATCCAGGGGACTCAGTCAGCTCCTTATTGACTTCAACCACCGTACCCGAGACTGGAGAATTGATATCGCTAGTTGCTTTCACACTTTCCACCGCTCCAAAACTCTTCCCTTGTGACACTGTAAGTCCCACATCAGGTAACTCCACATAGACCACATCTCCTAAATGGTCCTGCGCGTGATCCGTTATACCAAAGGTTGCTTTAGTCCCCTCTATCTTCACCCATTCATGTGAATCAGCATATTTCAGATCCTTCAAAACCGCTATAACACAAAAAAAAAAACAGTAAAGTTAAATGGCTAAAAAAATATACAACATTCCAAAAAAGAGAATCGAAAAACAAAGTTTTGAGAATAGTTCTTATTTCTCTATGAACAAGTTTCAGAAAGAAAAAAACACCACATAACCATTCGGTTATCAGGCAGATTTAAAAATCACACCCAAAACAACATCAATTATATAATACAAATAACATAGAACATATCATCACTCACTGCCTCCAAGCTTCTGAATATTTCTAAGAAGATCATTACAATTAACAGAGCCTCGAGGGAATCAAATGCTATTTGCTGGGATTTGATACGAACAATAGGAGAAGCGATTAGGACACGATCAATCCAACGACAACATGAATTTACAAACACAATAATCCACTATTAGTCCGATCAGACATCAACAACAACCAAACGTCGACAAATTCAAACAGAACAATCAACAGATCAAACAAGGACAGAACAATCAGAAAGAGAAACCAAAAAGAGATTAACGAAAGAGAAAGGAGATTGAGATTCACCGGAAGCAAACCCTCGTTGAGCAACGGAGATCCTTAGATGAGAAGCAACCCTAGACGCCCACAATAATCTCAAAGCCATCTTTTTTTCGTTGAGATCTCGCGCAGATATTCACAACAACAGAGAGAGAGAGACAGAGAGTGCACTCACCGAACGGCTTATTATTATATTCTGAATCTTACGACAAAAAGGGTTTGGTGGGTTTGCTTTTTTTTTTTTCTGCTTATAAAAAATAAATCACTTTCAGAATCATTAGCTCGTGGACCAATTTCGCATCAATCGCCCCACTAAAGCAACATTGTGGGTAATGACATAAAACCACATTATAGATTTATAACCCTTTTTCGATATATACAAAGATTCTGTTGATAAAAATCCAAACTTTACTATTAAGGTATATCTAAAAATGCTATCTTTGTTTTTTCAGTTTACAGTTAAAGATTTAGCCATTAGCTTTGGGACAAGAGAACTCACATTCACACTTTTATGCATTGTTCTAAGCACTGAAGTAACTTGTTCCACTTGATCCTCACTAGAACAAGACGAAAGAAGAACCTTAGCTGTTCCTCCATCTGGTGCACAACCCGAATCAATCATCTCCTCAAAGACCTCCAGACATTTCACATACAGTTTCTTCCTCGAGTAAGCTCCGATCCTCGAGGTCCATGTCACAACGTCTGGTCTGTAATTCTTCTCCTTGAGCTCGCTAAAAAGCTCTTCGACTCTCTCCAAGAACCCGGCTTTACCGTAGATATTGATCAAAATGTTGTATGTGCTTATATCCGCAGTGCAAGGACCATTCTCCATCTCGGCTAGAATCTTTTCCATCTTGGTGAACTGCCCCAACCGGCCGTATAAGTTGAGCATGCTGTTTAGGACAAATGTGTCCGGTTCTACTCCGTTTTCACTCATCTCTTTCACAATGGCTTCACATTTTGTTACGTCTCTTGCTCTAGAGTAAGCTGATAGAAGCAGCATGTGAGACTTCATTGTGGGTGCTATGCCTAGCCTCTTCATTGCTTCAAACACAGCTTCTGCATCTGCGTTTCACATATATCTTGAGACTTAATAAAGAGATTCAGGTTTGGTTTGTTCGGCTATGGATAAAATGAAACTGGAATGGGTACCCCTGGCTAAAGAAGCTTCTTACCTGAATGAAGTCCTGCTCTGCCATAGGCATCGACCATATATTGTAGGAAGCTCTGTCTGGTTCACATCCCATATGTTGCATTAGAGAGAAAATCTCAGCAGCACCATAAGGATAACCTGCACGACTGTCTCCGGATTTTGAGGACGTTACATTTAAGCTTGATTGAGTTCTGGCATCAGTCCTTTTATGGGAGAGTTTTAGGTAATCACCTATATGCCTCCATGAGAGCGTTATAGACATAGACATCAGGTTCAAGCCCATCTTCTTGAAGCTGTTCAAATATTTCTTCGGCTTTCTCGCAAAGACCTTCTCTAGCAAATGCATTTAATAGGGCTGTGTATGTGACGATGTTTGGTTTACATTGGTGACTTCTCATTTCACAAAACAAATTCCAGGACATGAATGATTTACTTGCCTGCAAGAAAAACCAATGGCATAAATATCCAAACTCTCAAAAGTCAAACCTCAGTTTATTCATATCAATCGAACTTGGAGTAGACCTTTCCGTATAAATTTATCATCAGGTTGTAAGTTTCAGTGGTTGGTTTGCATGGATCACGCTTCATCCTTTGGAAAAGATCGACTGCTTCTTCGGTGTTTCCTCTCCTCTTCATTAACCCCTCAATATATGCATTGTATACGGTAGTACCTGTACGAATACAATGTTACATTGAAAACAAGAATATCTAGCTATATCTGGAGTCTCTCAAAAACAAGAAGATAAGTATAACTGCGAATTATGAGCCAACGTTTAGTCACCAATGCATATAAAAGCTTAGGAGATGCAGAAACATACTTGGAGAAACATGATGATTTTGCATCTCAATTAAAACAGCTTCAGCTTTCTCTGTGAGCCCGGCCATACAGTATGCCTTTACAAGAAGTGCGTATGTGTCTTCAGTAGGCACACAGCGGGATTCAAGAAGTTGTACATAGAGTGATTCCGCCTCCTTGTACCGAAACTTCTGTCCATACGCATCTATAAGCAAATTGACGCAGATCACATCAGGCTGAAAGGAGCTCCTCCTTAAAATCCACTCACACACCTAAGGCAAGATTGAAGATTGTAGCTTCAGCCAGTTAAGAACTTTTCAGTAAACATAGCACTGTAACAATGATAAGTCCTCATGCTAGTCTAGTATACTAATACACTTATATGAAAGATGAAGACAAAACTGAAACTTTTGCAAGAAAGCTAATTACCAGGATTATGGAATCCCATTTTTTGTTCAAACGTAGTTGCACAGAAACATTGATTAAATCATCCCATGAGGCATGTGTAGAAGGAAGAGTTCCAAGGACATCAGCTACTTTTTCAGGATCAGTTTCTTTCTGAATGAAGCTCAGAATCTTCTGAGCAATGGGACTGAGAACAGGAAAAATCCCATCAACAAACCCGGATCCATATTTCCATCCTCGCCCTCTCAAAGAGCCACCTAGTATATCAAAACCAAAAAGTTCATCTCCAAATCTTGAAATAGATAATTAAGAAAGTTTCCTGATTTGAGGCTTACATCGTTTCCTGGAGAGTTTCTTCCTACTAAATCTTTTTAATTTCCCACGTTCATCTATGACAAAACCCTCTTGCTTACAGCTTTTAACAGTCCCACCAGTGAAATTTGTGACACGAAAACCCAAATATCTCTGGAAGCCACTGCTGGGATCGATGAATAAGCAATTCAAAGCGTTTCCAGCTACCAACCTGTCAGTCAAAAACCCAATTCCCTGTAAAGATTACTCAGAACCAAAATAACAAGCAATCAATTCTCAAAATGTTTAACAAGAAAGAAACCATAACAACATTCAGCAGAGATGAACTAAAAGTAACACAGTACAAAAGAGGCAACGACGGTTAATGTCCAAAACATTAGACTTTATGAACATTCTCCGCTTACTAACAAAATCTCCATCACAAAGCGAAGTTCGTAAGAGTTGAATAAAAATTCAGCAGATGGGTATTCTGAATTATAGTCAGAAATCAGAGTGGGTTCTTTACATGACCATAGAGATGTAGTCTGTACGGATATAACCAAACTCTTCTTCTCCTGCCTAGTTGAGATAATAAATTGTGTAATGGAGGATGGATAACAAAAGTCGCAAGGAGAGTATCCGTTAAGTAGAGGCTCAGGCCTCAGGCTTCATTTGTCTTCTTGCTTCTTTTTTTTGTTTTTTTTTTGTTTTTTTTGTTTCTGGGAAAACTCAACGGTGAGCCATTAAATAGTGATTGCGGTTCGTATGGTTCACTTTGTCAGTATTTTTAGTATTTTACCATTTACGGTTGCTGATGTCTCTCCCGTATACCAAAAATGTAGTATGTGTTTATACATATAAAAATTATTATTAAACCGCAATTGAACCATATAATAAATTAGAGGGGTTTAAATGCAATTAGGTGAAAAGTCAATGCAAAAAAAAAAAAAAAATTGGCTTATGCTTAAATTCACCCATTCACTTTTCCTTTATAACCCCAAAATTATAATGCAAACTTCTTAACTAGTAAAAGAAAATCCCCAATTGAATTACTGAACAGAGACGAAATCAAATAAGAAAGTAAAAAAAAAAAAGTAAATCCGCTGATCGCAATAGAAATCGGAGTTGATTTCAGCAAATCATACAAGATAAGGTATGATAATTGCAATATATTGTCGATTAAAAAGAAGAGTAAAATATTTATGATGATAAAGTATATGGGGGTGGGGACCATAACCCAAAATACAAAACTATATATATATATATAGAGAGAGAGAGAGAGAGCTGAACCAAAAAAAAATCTCATAACGAAAACGGAAAATAAAAACCACCACTCTCCTCGGTTTCTCTGCGTTTTGTTCACTTTGCCCCAAAAGAAAAAATCTCTTCTTCTTCTTCTTTCGCTCCCCCTCCCCTCCTTCGCCGTTTCGTGTGTCCGGTAATTTATAATTCTTGTTTCTTCTCAACTTCTTTGTGGGATTTTTTTTTTTTTTTTTATGTTTTTGTTTTTGTTTTTGGTAGAAGTCGATTTTAACAAACCAGGCAAACTCCAAAGACGTGAATTCCTTTATCCAGGTCTGATTTTGTAACATTGCTTTATCTCTCTATAAAAATTAATGGCTTCATCGTTCTACTACATGTCTTATTGTAATTTGATTATGATTGCTTTGTGATAAGAGTTAACGTCAGCGTTTTCATGATGTTTAAATTTTCCAATTGCGTCACTATCTTTCGTCTTCTTTCCTTGTTGTTGTTGTTGTTGTTGTTCTAGTCCAAAATGAAGGATAGTTAGTTTCTCTGTCTTGTTATTTTTTTTAGTTTCTCTGTAACAGCATGCCGAAGCATCGGAGGATGAAGCATATGGAGGAACCCTATGGTGGTGCTTCTGGAGAGTACCCTGACTTTGGTGCAATTTTCATGTCCAATTACTCCACGAGAAAGGAATGCCTTGGACGAGAGCTTTTCGGTTTGCCAATGAGGCAAGCCGGTTTTGTTAAACAGGTCAAAGCCGGAATGTTGTTGTTTTTGTTTGAATTCGAGAGTAGACAGCTACATGGTGTCTTTCAGGCTTCCTCTGATGGTGCAATCAACATTGAGTCCGATGCATTCTGCTCTTCTGGCAAACAGTTCCCTGCTCAGGTAACTTGGGATTCACTTTCCTCCTTTGAGTATTTGGGTTTTTTTGTGTCAAACATTACATTTTTTGCCGTGATCTCATTTCTTAGGTCAAGTTTACTGAGAAGTGGCGTTGTAGGCCGCTTCCTGAAAGCGAGTTTCGTCATGCTATTCGTGAAAACTACTTTACAGCAACTAAGTTCAATTTTGGACTCTCCAAGGCTCAGGTGTGTGTGCTTAATTTTTCCCTGTAAATCTAAACATTTCTGCTTTATTATGGTTATAGTTCTCGAACTATCTTTGTTTAGTTGTTATTAGGCGGGGTTGATTTACTTTCTTTTGTGGTCTGACACTCTGTTTGGAAATGTCATGTATAGGTTCAGAAGCTGTTGAAGTTGTTTAGCTTGAAGAAAGAAGATAGATCCAGGCTGAGGAAAACTGCAGTTGTAAAACCCACTAGAGAAGCTGAAAGGAATCTGAGAAATAGAGTTGGTGATCGCTGCTTTCGGAATTTTAATGCAGGAGAAACGGATGGAGATGTTGACAGTGAGTTTCCCTTCAGAGTTACTTCTGCAGGAGAAGCCCGTGATCGTAGGCCAGCAGAAAATTATGGTTTTGAGGATGAATCTGCTATTGGCGTAGAGGTTGATCCAACTAAAGGGAATGAGTACTCTGGAGACACGTCTGACGTTAACCTGAATTATAGCTTTGGCACTGATGCTTTAACTAATAATTCTCCTGTTAATGATCGAAGAGTCCCGAAGAACCTGAGACACACTGCAAGTGGCTGGGTAGAAAACAAGCACAATGAAAAAGATGGTATCGCACAGGAAAGTCTGTGGTCTAACGACAAAGAACACCTTAAGTTTGAGGCAGTTCCAGTGGTTACTCCTCGTAGCATACCTCAAGACTTACCATATGGAACAAACAGAGGATACTATGACCCTTGTGAGCCTGGTATCATGGGAGATGCAACAATGACAAGATCTAGGCATGATCTTGGTGCACTTAATGTTGATTTAATTGGCTCAGCTTTCGTTCCAGCCAACTCAAATTATGATTTTGGAGAAGAATATATACCTGTTGGTGGTTATGTCAGTGACACCTTGCCCTCTAAGAACTCAAATTATGATTTTGGAGAAGAATATATACCTGTTGGTGGTTATGTCAGTGACACCTTGCCCTCTAAGAACTCAAATTATGATTTTGGAGAAGAATATATACCTGTTGGTGGTTATGTCAGTGACGCCTTGCCCAAGAACTCAAATTGTGATTCTGGAGAAGAATATATACCTGTTGGTGGTGGTTATGTCAGTGACGCCTTGCCCTCTGAGACAGTCCAACCATTTTCTGATGAATATAATGGTACTAGTATGAACACTAGTAGTCTGGGTTATATTCCAATGCCTATTGAACATCATCGTGAATACCAAACTAACATTGGCAAGTCTGTAGTTGCGCGTGCTGAATCTGAATCCAGATATGGACATCTGCGTCATTATCAGTTTCCTGGTAACTTAACTTCTACAGGGTCCACTGAAAACATGAGGACGGTTGAGAGGCTACCGTACCCCGACCCCTGCATCGTTCCTTCATTTACTTACCCTTCATCATCAAGGGGTTTTTCTCCCAAGGACGGACTCAACAGTGAAATTCAAACATATCAATACCAAGAAGAAGTTGGAGGTCATGTTTCTTATACAAACAAGATGGCTGTTCGGGGTTCCAGTATTTACCCTTCTTTTGCTTATCCTTCAACATCAGGGGATGGAGCTGATTTGTATGACAGAACTAATAACAAAGGCCAAGCTTCTCAACGGCATGAAGATTTTGGCGGTGATGCTTTTGACTCTAACAATAGGGTGACTCGAATGAAAGAGCGTGTTAATCCTGCTGAACTTGGAAGAACTAGAACCAGAGAGAGTGTCTTCAAAAGGCTTGGTGTGCCTCCTTCAAGAGAACGTTATGCTGAAAAGGATACGTCTCCGGACACTGAATCAGTCGATGAGGTCATGGCCTTTTTAAACGACTGTCACAAAGTTTGGATGGAGAAAAAAAGATCAAATATGAGTACCTCTGAGGATTCTGGCAAACCGAAGAAGAAAAAGGAAAAGATTCAGAGAGCAGAGGTACTTGACAATGATTTGACCCACCCTTTAATTGAGACTACTCCAGATGATATGTTGGATTGTGAAGGAAGTATGGAACAAAGTGTTCAAAAGCTACCATTCATTAATTTTAAGCGCCGTAGCAAAGCTCAAAAGAGCCCTGGTGATCCAACTCAAGGGTGTAAAGAAAGCCCTGAAACCCCAGCTTCTCAGAACAAGAAAAGGAAGCTGCTGAGGCCTAAACTCATTGAAGAGGACTCGGAAAAGGATAGAGGAAACAAAGATAATCCTATTAGAATTGTCTTGGCCTCGGAAAATGATAGAGATAAAAATGAGGATTCTATTGAAAATATCTTGGCCTCACAGTCTGCTGTTGAAGTCCCCGTCCATGACTTCCGTGGACGTAGTGAAGATGACTCGGAAAATGATAGAGGTAAAAATGAGGATCCTATTGAAAATATCTTGGCCTCACAGTCTGCTATTGAAGTCCCCGTCCATGACTTCCTTGGACGTAGTGAAGATGACTCGGAAAATGATAGAGGCAAAAATGAGGATCCTATTGAAAGTATCTTGGCCTCATAGTCAGTTGTTGAAGTCCCCGTCCATGACTTCCTTGGACGTGATGAAGATGACTCAGACAAAGAAAGAGGAAACGATGGTGATCCTATTGGCAATGTATTGGCCACACAGTCGGCTACTGAGGTTCCCTTCCATGACTTCCTTGGACGTGATGATCGATAAACGCTCAAATGGAGTTGGAAGTAGTAAAGGACAGAGAATATGGCCTCTTCCAGGATGTACTTCTACAATAGAAGGTGCAGGTTGTTCCTTAGCTGTTGTGCCATTTAATTTGTCTTCTTAATCATGTTGACTGTATAATATCTAGTACTAGCATAGAATCAATGTTTACATACTTTGGCAGAACAGCCATTTTGAGGTACTTGTGGATTTTTGTGCTCATGTCAAAAGCATAGGTTAGGTTCAGAAACTTTTTCTAGTGAATCTTGACAGCTAAAATACCTTAGATTTTGTAAAAGTCTTAAACTGACAAATGCAAAGATTCGACTTGGTAAGGCGAAGATAAACCATATACAGGTTCCGGCAAGCTTCAAACTCAGGATAACAGACATTATTGTCTCTAATTTATAGCGTTTGGTCCAAAGCATCTATTCCTAGTAAGATCCCAAACCCACTGAATCAGATACTTTCTTCCTTTAACTCCTTTCACATTATACACATTCCTCCACCTATCCTTATACACACTCCCCATATACCCTCCTCCTCCTCCTGACCCGTACACTCCCAAACATAAATCCGCTATTTCTGTTGGCGCCGTGGCGTCATCTCCTCCGTACCATCCGTTCAACATCGGGTTGCTTGACACTTCCGCCAGCTCATGGGCTATCACACTGATCATCCCATCGATTCCCACCTCTCCGTTTGGCGGTTTCATCTTCTCTCTGGCTACAAACCCGCTTCCTGGAAATGGCTTAGGCTGCGCAAACGGGTACGCACACATTTCTGGACACTGCTTCTCACTGTTCCCGACCCAAGCATACGGTACGGTTGCACCAACGATGCTAGCGAAAGTGAAGTAATGAAACCCGCAGATTGCTCTGCAGAACTCTTGCATCTCTACATCATCTGAGGTCAAGACCAAGTACAAGCCGTTTACAGCGTTTAGTGGTAACTTGGAAGTTACGGCAGTCCTGATCACAGACTGAACAGAGAAGCGAGTGAGGTGAGATCCATGAGAGTACATTGAGTCGTGGAACTCTCCGGACAAGACAAGAGTGTCGGTGATGTTGGAACCAGTCTGGTCTCTGTATAGCCTCACCGTCTTCCACCAGTTGGAGACTGACGGGTACTGAGCCGGTGTCGGTGAAGAGACAGAGTAGACGAAGTCTCGGATTGTAGATTGGTGATTTGGGTTCCATCGGCCGTACCAGATGATGTAGAGACTCGTCGCCGGCGAGGATATGACCGGACCCAAGTGGTACTGAAGGTCTACGAGATCGGAGGAGCCTTCATAGTTCTTGCTCTCGTCGAAGAACTGTCCATTGGATGCGAGAGAGGATGAGAGGAAGAAGGAGAAGATGATGAGAGAGATCATCATGTCGTTGGTTCTATGATTTGCTCAGTGGGAACGTTGGAGTGTTATTATTATAAGGACTAGGGAGTGAGAGTTATTTACCTCTTTTTTTGGGCTAGTCAAGTAATTTTTAATCGATAATCTTTATATTTTAAGTTATAACCGCCAACCAACATATAATCCATAAGCACCATAACCATACAATTTACATCAAAATAACTAGAACCACATAAAGAAAGTATATATATAAACTTAAAAGAAGAAGAGATTAGATCAGAAATGTCATGTCTTTTATGTCATAAGGTAGCTTTGATTTGTACATGTATGTAATTATGTGTGTTTTTCACAGAAGGTGTCGGTTAAGTACAACTTTTGAGCTTGATTGGTGGCACTGTTAGAGGCCACTTGACCAAAAAGTTTGTTTACCCACCCTAATGATTTCTTGTCAAAATAGATTCGTACTGAAAAGCAAATGAAAAGTGGTCATTAGACTCCTTACCATAATTGCATAAAATTTTAGAAGCCCCGAAACTGTAAAGCTTTTCATGTTACCTTAACACTTTTTCTTTTCTTTCACAAATCTCATACTTCTACTCATTTTTAGTTTTTAGTTTTTACTATCTACTATTTCAATAATTGCATTTGAATGGATTCGCTCCTTTGACCTTTAAGTTTTAACTAAGTCAGTGTGAATGGTTTTCTAATTGACCAAACCGGAAATCATAAGTCAAAATTCTGGATCATCATCCGGTTAGTGATTATTAATACCTTTCTTTAAATTTCATAAACATTTAAGCTTATACAATTATGCTACAGAACTTGGTATCGGTACATCTTTCGTTCGCAAAGAATAATAATACTATGCACAATTACGACATAAAATTTTGAGGATTTACTCAAGTCGCCATCAAACCAAACTAAACCGGCTTTAACTAAGAAAACTTTGGTTTTTTACTGTCACAATCGGATCAGAGAAGCTGCAAGGAGTTCTGTATCCGCGGTCTCCTCCACTCAACACAGTTACTCAAGAGAAGCTCAATGCAGAGGAAAATGCGGTATATAACATTGACATCCACATTTTAACGTTTCTAATTTGCATATCTTTAGGCAGTGTCATCTACAGTTTTTTTTTATTTCTAAGCTCAGGCTTTGATTTTGAATAGGTTAACAAAGGGATGGAAGTAGTGGAAGGACAAAGCGCCCCTCTAGCAGAGAAAATAGAATATCACAACCATGAGAAGGTCATCACTGACTTTGAATTTTCTACAAACGATCAACCTTTAACTTGTTAGATAATTCTTGTAAATTTAACATCAATGGAAGAGATTTACCAATTTGATGGGCGGCTCGGCTCTTCGTAGACCTATTTGGTTTGACAGTTTTAGTATAGTAGCAGCCTTTCTATACAAAACAGAGAGGTTGGTGTGTTAGGGAGCAATATTGTATGACTATAACTTGCTGTCCAAGGAACTGAAGCTTGTGTTACACGGGGTAAGGTTCAGCAACAATGGAAAAGAAGAAACTAAGAACAAGAAAGACAAAAGCATCAAACCAGTGAGCCGCTCCTATCTCCAATAAACCTGAAAACCAAAAAGAAAAGAATAAGCTTTGAAATTGATATGATTAAATTGTTCTTTTATTTAAGATGATATATACAATATTGGTTATCAAAAAAAAAAAAAAGAAAGAGAGAGAGAAGATGAGATCTAAAAGGCTTGAGCTTTTTCTAGGATCGGGAGATGGCTAGGTAACGTTGTAACGACAAAGAGGACAGGAAAGATTGTTGTCGCCTTGCAGCCACCGAAGAATACAGTCCCTGTGGAAACGGTGGGAACATAACAATTTCGTGGTAGTAGTACTGCTTTCACCCAGTGGTTCTAGACAGATAGTGCAGCATGAGTCTTGTTCGGTTTGTAAGCGAGGATGATCTTGGGAGTCATCATCATCTATCACATCACTAAACCAAGTATCTTCAGTAAATCCAACTTGAGATAGAATTATGAAACCAATTTCTCCTTTTTTTTCTCGATTCAGCATAGTCACTTCTTTGGTGATGTCAGGAACGATGCGGTCCAGAATACATCCGGGGATTCCCTCAGCCTTAAACCTGTGGGCCAACCATGAACCACAATAGTTTTCATCAACTATGTCACGCGGGATCTTGGTTATCAGTTTTAAAACTCCTTTCGTGCCGATGGTTGTTTGTTGAATTAGGGTTTCAAGACAACTATTAGCACCCCGCAAAAAAGTGCGCTTGATTCCACGGAATCTTATTACTAACGATATTGTATCTTTGAAAATGTCGGTATTGGGGGGTGTTTTTGATTCATAATAGTCCATAGTGATCGAATGTTCGAGCGCCATTGGAGACAGAGAGAGAGAGAGAGATAGTCAAGCCAAAGAACAAAGTTTGATCTGTTTGGTTTGGTGATCGATCCATCGATGCGTGTAAACCTCTTTATTTATAGACTTGATTACATGTGTTTGTTTTTGTTTTTTCCATTTTTTTTCTTTCTCTGCAGGTAATAAAAGGAAATTCCTGTCTTTTTCCTTTTATTATCCGGTTAGTGTTACATTAGGGTATTAATGATTTTCTTTAAATTTCATAAAACTTTACGCTTATACAATTATGCAACATAACTTGGTAGCAAAGAATAATAATACTATGCACAATTACGACATAAAATTTTGAGGATTTACTCAAGTCGCCATCAAACCAAACTAAACCGGCTTTAACTAAGAAAACTTTGGTTTCTTTAGTTTGGGCTCACCTAGATGCAACGATACGTTAACCTCTTCTTCGGAACTGTTCTTTAAATCGACGAGATCGTCTAATTTGGGTATCTCTTGCCCTTTAATGGCATAAGTGGACTCGTTAACGGATATAGGAGCAATGAACACAAGTTCCTCTATTTCAGGTGCTGGCTTGATAGCTTCTTCTATATGAAACTCATGTGGAATAAATGGCTCAACGCTCTCATCTTGTTTGTCTCCTGATGGAACAGGGTCGGGCGGGGATGACTGGCTAACAGTTGAATCAAGGGCTGTAACCGAAGTGTTCCTCTGTTCTCGGGCGGCTGCTGCAAAGTGTACAGAAGCCACAAAGAACAAGGCATGAAAACTTGGCAACCATTCTAATAAAAGATAAGGAAAAAGAGTTCCAAACCTTCAAGCTCATGGTTCGATGTGATGAGATCAAGCTCCAAGAGATCCAAAAGACGACCAAGATCCACTCCACTTGTCCAATTCTCGGGTTCGTGACCGGCTATTAGTTTAAGTCTTCCTCGGTTGGCTGTCCCACCCCAAATGATCCCAACTGGTCGTGGCTTCTGACCATTTGGACCCGTTAAGAGTATAAGGCTTCCGCTGTCACCTTCAAGGTCAAAAGTTTGCTGGTTTTCGCCTATGACCAGAAAATCCGTGAGGAAACAGATCCCTTTCTCATCGTTGTATTCCAATGCATAAGCCATTATGGTTCCGGTGGTATATCCAGAGCTTCTTCCAACTTTGACAACTTGTTTCCCAATAAGGCTATCAATTGGGGATTGCAAATCTATAACGTGCACATTTCCTATCTCACCAATGCCTTTTATCACCGTAGTTACATTGCTCGTGTTGAAATCTTCTGCAAAAGGAATAAAGGCACCGTCCGCTCTCACAAATGTTTCTGCATTGGGATACATATGAAAGATGACCTGTATAGTCAGTAATCAGTATGAAAGAAGAGTGTCCCCAGATATGCCGGTTCCTGAACAGAACGATGCAGAGATTTGCCATAAAATTATAACTGGAGTACCTGGATTTGTGCCAGCAAATATGCCGTACCACTGATCATCTGTGATAAAAGATGTTGCTCTCTCAACTGCACCGAGGTAGACACCCGGTCCAAGGCTTGGAGGTAAAGGATGAAACATTTTCTGGCTTGGATAATCCAAATCAACTGCAACATGCCGATTAGTAAGGAAACCAACCTGATGGTTACCTGTTCTGCTTTTCACTATAGCTCCCAAGGTTCCATATGTTTCTTGGCTTGCAACCTACACAACATGAAACAGAAACTGAGAATTTACAGTTACAGTTCTTAGAAGATGGGAGGATGAAAAAAAAGATGTACCTGAGAACCCGAGCCAATGCAGGGATCACTTCCTCTCAAACGATCTACAAGTTCATTATAAACCTGTTCTTTAGGTGTTGCAGCAGGAGCACCGTAATATTGGAATTCCACAACATCTACATCGCACCATACCCCTCCAGGACCCTATTACGGAATGAATACAACATCTTATCATATATGCTCCGATAACATTTCTGAAAAGCTGTTTGTAGAATGGATGAACACAAGATATAACCCAACCTCGAGGGCAGAAGGAAGACACTGCATTGGACTTAGCCATTGCCTATGGACTTTCCTAGCAACAAAGACAAGTATTGCTGGAATATTCGTTAGAACACCACGGCTAATCCGAAACCCAACTGCAGTACCAAAGCTGAACCGGCGCAGGATTTTACTATGAAACGCTCTAATGGTCATGAGCTCAAGCAAGGTGGTGGCTTGTTGTCCTGATGGCAACCTGCCAACAACTTCAGGTAAAACCCCTTTCTGGAGATTTCCAAAGTAGTTAGCTCGGTCTTCAACAGCATCGTTAAGCCGGCTAAGAGTAGGCCAGGAGAAGTAAGGAGCATTACTCTCAGCGTGCTGGATGTTGAGTGTAAATGGCTGAAGAGGAGATGGACTTGAAGATGATGATGGAAAACTCAAGTGATTGCAGTGATGATGATTTCTCTCCAAATCCAAAGCAGAATCCTCAGATTCAGAAGAAGTTGCTGCTTGGATAAATCTCTGACTCCAACCTCCCAAAGTCATCTCCTTTTGTAAACAATGCTACTTAACCTGACTTCTATTGAAGAAAACACCAGCTCTGTCACAAGAGATACAACACAGACTTCAGCTTCGTAAATTACAACACTTTCTATGCAAAATTACAAGTAATAGAACGACCCAATTAAGATAAAATCATCCCAAATTGCGTTTTATGAACCCAAGAACTCGAGTAAACTTGAAATTTAAAATTACAATCTTTTAACATAACACGCCAAACGCGCAAAAGGGCTTATAGGAAGAATAAAACCTGAACGAACCCAGAATCAAACATCATGAGAGAAGCCTAAAGAATACAAATTTCACACAAAACTCGATACAGAGAAGAAGATTCTCGAAGGCGCGAAACTCACCGACAGGGGAAGTCGTCGGAGTAGCCGAGACAAATTCATAGCGAAATGGGAGCTAAGACGGAGAATTGAAAGAGAGATAGCTGCATTTAGATAGAGATAAAAGTGAGGATTACAGAGAAGAAAATGGGAAGAAGAAGACGAAGAGAGAGCAATAGCTGCATAATAATAATAACAAGTTACTGTTGTTGATGGTGGTTGGTTGTGTGTTATACAGGACAGCGTTTTTTTTTTTGTCGACGCATGAATAAATTAGCTTATTATAATAATGTGTAACCAATCAAATCTCTTTAAAAAATTTTAAAAAATTTAATTTATTATTCATTTACTTTATTATAAGGCTTTTTTTGCTGTTATGTTATTATTATGATTATCTCTTTTGAGCTTTTGAGATTTAAAAAAAAAAATAATGGGAAAGTTTGGGAAAGGACAAGAATAAAGATTTTGTTTAGGTATATGATAAATTGATAGAAAGCAGTACTATAAAAGATATGACGGCAAAAAAAAAAAAAAAAGATAGAATAAAAAGGCATCAAATCAAAATATTTGGGTGCTCTTAGTCGAGTAGTTGTTGGAGTGTTGGACCTAGGAAATGTGCAAACTCGTTTTCTCTTGAGTTGGATGGATTCACACTAGGAAACAACAACCATATGCTTATTTGGTAAGCCAAAGGCTAGGTGATTCTAATGTCATGGTTAGTTTCTTCTTCTGAGCTTTATTTTTTATATTCAAAACAACAACAACAATTTTATCCCAAGAAACAAAACAACAAAAATTGCATCTCATTTTTTGGGATCAATGTTTATAAGTGACATGATGGGAAGACTAACCTTTAATCTCAAACTATGGTTTAGTAAGTTTTGAGACTTTGACATTATTCAACAATTCTAGATGATACATAGAACCGGCCAAGAGTACAAGCAGGGCAAGCAGGTGCTTGCGGCCGTGAGATAATATACTCATTAATCAACCTCTTTTCTTGTAAAGTTCTCTTGGTCTGATGCTTGGAGCAATGTGCTATTAATGTCAAATGTCTGGTTCGAATCCAACTCCTCTATTTATTTGGTTGTCAATAATTTTTTTTAAAAGAATAATTATAAAAAAATTGGGCTTGCAGCCGGCATTGCTTATATCACATTAGACAATAGCATTAAGTAGTATTTTCCATATGAAAGTGTTTGTTATTATATTTTTTTTCATATCAAAGTCAATTCAATTCAAACATACAAAAACAAAAAGGAACGGAGAGGTTATATACTGGTGAAAAAAAAAATGTCAAAAATATGCACAACATATTCTCAACAAAGTTTGTGTCCAATTTCCTTAAAGAACAGAACAATATCTCCATCAAATTCTCAATGACCTGAAGATGGAAACAAGAAAACAAAGAGACTCTTAAAAACAAACCCACAACAACAACAAAAAGAAATAATAAGAACAATGTTTGTGCCAACACAAATATCTGAGGACAACAAATTAGGAGTCAGAGACTCTCGAATCAGTTGAATATGGTCGAACGACCTATGCTCCATCACTGTTGGAAAAGAACAAAGTTTGTTGATTTCTTTGTTTTGTTTCCCCTTCTCTCGATACAAAGACACTCCTTTTCCTTACCTCAATCACAACCTTCTTCTCTAACACACATTGAAGGTTACTTCTTCCTCTGCAATGCGAACAAAAAAATTGTGTTTTTCTTTCAGAAACGGCTAAAACCCACATGAAAACGATTTTTTGCGTAATTAATCTCTTAAAAACAAAAAATTACCAACTTGGGTCGATTTTCATGTCCTCAATTTGGAGTTTTAGAAATTTATAAATTACCTTCAAACCTCTATCCAATTTCTTAATTCCAGTAAATCTATAAAATTCTTTCCAATTAATTAAATTCAATTAATTTATTAATTAAAATTTAAAATCGAATTGAAACTAACCTTGTGTTCAGTTGTTGATCTAACGCCAATTTTAAATCGGGAATATCACATTTTAAACATTCAAAGTGTCATTGAGTAGCACTTTAAACCTTGAGATATTTTCACTAACACTATAAACCTTTAAAATAATTTCACTAACACTTTAAACCGTAAAATTAATATTTCTGTTTGTACCGTCACAAAATATGACAGAACGATAATATCCGTTAACGTGAAATAGTTAAACTATGCTGGTTCGATTTAAATACTTATTTAATTAATTTAATTTAATTTAATTATCTATGAGGATTGATAAAAAAAATACATCAAAGCAAAAAAAATGAAGAATCAGAGGTAAGGTTAAAACATTTGACAAATGTAAAATTGAAGACGACAATATATTTAGAATATTCATGTGAAATTTCCAATGAGAAGTCAATCAATTTGAATTAGAATCTAGTAGAGATGCATTTATTAAAAGGATTAATAATATGAAGAGTAAAACCGTAAAAGTTTTGTGGACAATGAAGATGAACACAAATTTATTTTTATCTTTTTATTTATTTATAAAAACTAAAATTAATTAAAATTTAAATTAAACCAACATAGTTTAACTATTTTGCGTTGACGAATATTATTATTCTGTTATTTTTTATGGCGGTACAAAAATGAAAGTTAGTTTTAAGGTTTAAAGGGTTAGTAAAATCATTTTAAAGGTTCAAAGTGTTAGTAAAATAATTTTAAAGGTTTATAGTGTTAGTGAGATTCTCTCGAGGTTTAAAGTGCTACCCAGTGATACTTCGAAGGTTTAAAACGTGATATTCTCATTTTAAATCTGAATTGAAAGCCTCTCTTTGATAGAGGTTTCGGTTTCCTCAAAACCAAAATCGATTTGGAAAAAATTTACTCTAACAGTATAAGCAGATTAGAGAAGCTGTCCTTTAATATTTTGAAAGATTTTAGATGTAATTTTTTGTTTTGAGAAACTTCTAAAATATAGGAATATGAAGATCTCTAGAATATTCTAAAAAATTGTATTTCCAAAAAAAAAATACTAAAAATCTAAAAAAAAAAATTAGGTAAACAAATTGGAATATATTCTCAAATATTATATTTACAAGAAAACATCATTATTATGGTCTTGTGGATTCATAAAAACCCTAAATCAATATTATAGCAGTTTTCTTCATATATAATAATAATTAGAATAAGTAGAGGTTACAGAGCAGTTTAACCACACAGAAGAGAGGCATGAGATGCATGCTGAGATAACAATAGTTATTATCTGAGTGAGTGAAAGACAATTTACCCAAATTTCGAAAAGAAAAAGAAAGAAAGAAAGACTAATAAAAAACTGATTTTGTTTTGTTTTGTTTTGCCCAATTTGAGTAGGCGATTCCTCTTATCTCCCGCTCCGGCCAATCGTCTCGTCATCTCCGCCAATTTGATTTCGCCTGGTAAAAATCTCTGTACCCTTCTTCTGAGACGCAAGATTTGATCTTTTTTTGTTTTAATCGCTTCCATCTCTCGTTTTTACTGCGTTTTCTGTTGAGAACTAGACAATGTAATTAGGCAAAAGTTGGTAATTTTGAGACTATGAAGTTTGTGAGATTTCTCAGTATAGGGTTTTGAAGATCTGCATGTGTAGGATGGTGTTTTGTTTTTCATGTAATAAAGCAAAAGTTGATAACTACTAGGATGGTGTTTCTTATAGTTCATATTCTTCTACTACATGAGTAGGAATTGGAGATAAATAACATGGTACATTCAGAGTCATCAATACTTAGTTCGTTGCGCGGTGGTAGTGATGTTTCTAAGGAGGAACCAGCAACATCAGTTTCTTCAGGGAATGGTAGATACACTGATCCCCTTGGTAGGAGGAAGTCCAAGCGGTTTAAGGTTGCTGCAGAAAGCGAGTTATCACCTGATTGTGGAACTGTTTCCATGCGGCTCAGATCGAGAACTTTACAGAAGGAGGAGTTCCTAACTGATACTCGCGAGAACAACAGGAATGTTTCTGATGACTTTGTTCCTTGTTCTGAAGCTGAGGTTGAGTTGATTCCTGGAGAAAACGTGGTCGGCCAAGATCGCTTTAAATCAGTTGATGTAACCGAGAACACAAGTGAGATAGATATGGTGGAGGCCCAGGCTCCAAGCATTAGCTTGCAAGAAGATGTGGTTCCATTGGAACTTGAGAAGTCGAAAGTTACAGTTCCAAAACCAGTTGAGGCTACAGGTAAAAGTCGTACTCATATTATCGGAGCTGTGCCTGGTGTTGAGGTTGGCGATGGATTTCAATATAGAATGGACCTGAACCCTGTTGGTTTACATAGACCAAGTCAAAGTGGTATAGATTATATGAAAGACTACGACGGGGAACTAGTTGCCTTGAGTATCGTATCATCTGGAGGTTATGGTGACATGCTTGATAACTCTGATGTCTTGATCTATACAGGCCAAGGCGGAAACTTGGGGAAGAAAAAGGGAAAGAATGATAATGAACCCAAAGACCAAGAGCTTGTTAAAGGAAACCTCGCTTTGAAAAATAGTATACACAAAAAGAACCCTGTGCGGGTCATAAAAGGCTACAAGAATACGACGTTAAAATCATCAGCTGCTGCAAAGAACTATGTTTATGATGGTTTGTATGTGGTGGAAGAGTATTGGGAAGAAACCGGGTCACACGGTAAGCTTGTCTTCAAGTTCAAACTCCGACGTATCCCTGGACAACCCGAGCGTTCTTGGAAAGTGGTTGAGAAAAAAAAGAAAACGGAGTTCAGGGAAGTTCTTTGCAATGTTGACATCTCAGGAGGGGAAGAGACATTACCCATACGCGCTGTGAATGATATAGACGACGAGATACCCCCTCCGTTTATCTACACGGCTAAAATGATATATCCGGATTGGTGTAAGCCAATTCCTGCAAGGACCTGCGGTTGCACAAAACGTTGCTCCGAATCAAAAACGTGTTCCTGTGTTGCAAAAAACGGTGGAGAGATACCGTATAATTGTTGGGATTTATGAGACAAAGCTCACAAGAGAGGGTAGACAAACACTTGGTGAATGAATCCCCCTTTACCCACAACAAACTAACTCATTCTCAAGGGGGAGGAGAGAACATCAACTTGTGATGAACTCCCCATAAACAAGCTAGATAGAACCCAAATACTAGAGAGTAAGCGGATCCTAACTAGGAGAAGCACTAGTTTGAGACTTATCCTCTTCTAGTATCACAACACTTAGAGTTTGTGTACTTAGGAGAAGGAGGATTAAGAATCAGTAATCTAGGCTAAGTAAAGCAGTAAATAAGAAGAGTTTAGGTGGA